>NC_142363.1:26804608-27106796 GCF_059441175.1 Urocampus carinirostris | reverse complement strand
ACCGCTAGCATAATTAAGTAGCATCATTGACTCATATGCTAATATTAGTGGCAATATGCTGCCACGTAAATGCTTTTAAAGGTGGGAAAAAAATTAGCCAGCCTTGATTCAACCCATTTGGAACCCATATAGATGCTAGCATTCGTGACTAGCAGCATTTACGCGTAAGCTAGTATTAGTGCCTAGCATTGCTCCCACAGACATCCTTTATTGTGGGTGATACTCATAAAGTTTAAGATGTTAGCTGGCCTAGATTTAACCCATTTATGCGCCAATTTAGCCACAATTACAAGTGACTAGCATAGTTCAATCGTAAACTAGTATTAGTCTTTAGCATTGCTTCCTTATACAAGCGTTTAAGCCTGAGTAATACAGAATGTCTTAAGTTTCTGAAGGTAATTTCAACCCATTTATTTTTACACCAATTTGAAGGCTAACATTAGTGACTAGCATCTTTCACTTGTAACCTAGCTTTAGCGGCTAGCATAGCTGCCAAGGACATGTTTTTGAGACTCGACAATTGCTCTTAAGTTTTTGACGTTAGTCGTCCTAAAATCAATCAATTCTAGTGCCAAATAGACCGCTAGCATAATCAATTAGCATCATTGACTCATATGCTAATATTAGTGGCTAGCATTGCTGCCACGTACATGCTTCTAAAGGTGGGCCAAAAAATGTTTGCTGAATTAGTCAGCCTTGATTCGACCCATTTAGATACTAGCATTAGTCACTAGCACCATTTACGTGTAAGCTAGTATTATTACCTAGCATTGCTCCCACTGACATCTTCTAAGTTTTTCTGTTAGCTGGCCGAGGTTTAACCCATTTATGCGCCAATTTAGCCACAAGCGACTAGCATAGTTCAATCATGAACTAGTATTAGTGTCTAACATTGCTTCCTTATACAAGCTTTTTAAGCCTGAGTAATACAGTACGTCTAAAGTTTGTAAAAGTAGTTTAAACCCATTTATTTTTACACCAATTTGAAGGCTAACATTAGTGACTAGCATCCTTCACTTGTAAGCTAGTATAAGTGGCTAGCATTGCTTACATAGACATAGATTTAGGAGTGGGCAATATGTTTAAAGTTTCCGATATCAGCTGGCGTAGATTCAACCCATTTTGGCGCCAAATCGACTGCTAGCATAATTGACTCGCACCATTTACTCGTAAGCTAGTATTAGCGCCTAGCATTGCTGCAACCGACATGCTTTTGATGGTGGGCGATACGTCAAAGTTTTATGATACTAGCCAGCCTAGATTCAACCTATTCTTTCGCCAATTTAGCCATTAGCATCAGCGACTAGCGTACATCGGCTCCGCTATGAAAAAATATATCCGAACCTTCCGTTTATGTCAAAAACATTTAGCTGTGTCGAAGCGAGCGGGCTACCTGCCCGCCCGGGTCAATTTGATCAACGTCCGTCAGATGAATAATTTAATTCCCGGGACCTTCTCAAACACGATTATCCCCGTCGCTTCCTTCAATTTTTTGACACGTTTTTTTTTTCTTCCCACCCGCCGCTGACCTTGATGACTGTGGTGTTTTCACACTCTATTTTGCCGGCACGCTCCGTTTTCCCTTCTCTTCTTCTCACCGTTCTCCCTACCGCAGCGCTCTCTAATGTGGCCTTCTTGCACCCACTGGGCGACGTAATGGCAGCCATCGCTCACTTCTCGGGGGGAAACGTGACACTTTTGCTTTCTCGGCTCCTGTGGACTAATGGCAAGCGCCTCCTGCTAGCTTGTCACTCTGACGCTTCTGCTTTTTTTTTGCTATCGTTTTGCTAAATATCGTAAATTCCGGACGACAAGTTGCTACTTTTTCGCTACATTTAGAGCACTGTGGCTTTGAATACGGTGCCGAGCAGCTGGCTCAGTACCAGTGAATTTGACTATTCAATCAAGACCAACCATCGCGATTTCTGCCAGGTGCTCTGAATGTCAAAGTGAAGAAGTTCAATGTAACGCAGGAATGGATAGACGAAATTCCCACTGTCCTTATAGAATAAGATCAGAATTTTATGTTCAGTGCCTAGCGAAAATATCACCCAAAACAAACAGTTTGTCATATTGCCACCTTTTAGGCTTCAAACTTAAAGCGAAAAAAACTGAAAATATTTTCGAAGAATCAATGTGAGACACAATCGTGAAGCTGAACCAAATTATTGACACCTTTTATATTATATTTACATTTAAAAAAACTAAAAAGTAGGTGTTGAAAAATATTGGCCCCCTGTTCTCCCACCTCAGCCAACTGAGTCCAAAATTTCCCAGACTCCTGAATGATCCAACGTTGACCTAAATGACTAACAATGACAGAGACCCACTGTGTGTCATTGAGTCTCAGTTTAAATGCACCTGCTTTGTGATGGGCTCAGAGGTCTGTGAAAGAAGACACTGGAGAATAGACAGCATTATAAAGACAAAAGAACACATAAGGCAGGTCCGGGATAAAGTTGTAGAAAAGTTCAAAGCAGGAATGGGTTACAAGTAGATCTTGCAACATTTACACATCTTTCGAAACACTGTGTGAGCAATAATGTAAAAATTAAAAGAGCACAAGACCACTGTAAGCCGACCAAGATCTGGCTGCCCCTTTAAACTTTCAGCCCAAATAATTAGAAAACTAATCAGAGAAGCAAGCAAGAGTGATCTCCTTAGATGACCTTCAGGCATACACAGCTGAGGGGGGACAATGTGTGCAAAAAAACTACTTTTTTATACTCTGCATTAATCTGCCCTTTATGGAAGAGTGGCGAGATGAAAGCTCTTTCTGAAATAATACCATAATAAAACATGTGAAGCCACATGGGAGACACAAATAACATGTGGAACAAGATGCTCTGATGAGATTTTGGGATGAATGCAAGCACCATGCCCTCTGTCAAACATGGTGGTGGCAGTATCATCCTCTGGGGTTGCTTTTCTTCAGCAGGGAAGATGGTTAGAGTTAATGGAAAAATGGATGGAGCCAAATCCAGGGCGATTCTGGCAGAAAATTTGTTGGTGTCTGCAAGAGAGCTGAGAATAGAGAGCAGGACAATGGGATGGTTAAAGTCCAGACCTCAGTCCTTTGAAGCGTTTGTAGGAAGATCTGAAAAATGCAGTGCAGGAACGATGACCATCAAACTCCTAAGGAACTTGAGCTGGTTTTCAGGAAGAATGGGCAAATTTTTCCGTTTCAACGTGTGCAAAACCTAAAGAGACACACCCCAAAAAGGGGGCCGATATTTTTGCAAAAAGTTCTTCTGCAAGGCACTGTATGCTTACGGAACACAGATGACTCCCGATCTATAGAAGCGGCTCCCCACTCTCAAAGGTAGTTGCAAAGCTGAAATTGTCAATTACAACTACACCACAACTGACTTTGGTAGGGATAATATCGGGCCGGAAGTTCAGTTTTCATAATTTTTGTGAAGTATTCAGTGTTCTCGTTTGCCCGCGTCCCTGAGTCCTAGACGCATCATTTTTGCTGGGGACGCATCGTCTCAAATCAACGTGCGTCCCCGGGACGCAACTTCTCATCTCATCTCATCTCATTAGCCGTACTGCTTGTCTTCATTAGGGTCGCGGGGGGGCTGGAGCCCATCCCAGCCATCTCCGGGCAGTGGGCAGGGGACACCCCAAACTGGTTGCCAGCCAATCGCAGGGCACACGGGGACAGACAACTCACTCGCTCATTCACACCTAGGGACAATTTGGACCGGCCAATTCACCTGAAATGCATGTTTTTGTAATGTGGGAGGAAACCGGAGTGCCCGGAGGAAACCCACGCAAGCACGGGGAGAACATACAAACTCCGCACAGGAAGTCTGGCGCTGGATTTGAACCCACGCAGGAGGTTCCCATGACATGAACTGAGCCGCACAAGCGCTAACCACTGCGCCGCCGTGCTGCTATGGGACGCAACTTTTTGGACACAAAATTGTCATTATTACCCGATTCCTTTTTTTTTCAAACAAAGATTTACCGCACTCCAAACTTTTCGTCAGGCAGATCCGCCATTGTTGTTTTGGTCTCGCGGTTTGACTTTTCGTCTGCACGCCGATCTCGGCAAACGAGATCTCGTTGTTTCGAGATTACGTCATTGTTGTGGTGCTTGTCGTCGAGGGAAGGTGAAGGCTAAGTATGCCTCCGAAAAAAGTTTGTGAAAATCAACACAAAATTGGTCATTTCTTCAGTGTCAGTAATAAGTCGAAACTGAATGCAGAAAGTGATAACAACGGCAATCATTCCGGCACGAAAAAAAACGGCGGAGAAATTCTTCGGAAGATCGCGAAGGCAAGGAAAACATGTGTGTTGAAGCCAACGATTCGACGAAAGAACAAACGAATACTCCTAGCAAGGACTTTTCTGCCAAAATGGACTCAATTATATTCCTGGTGACGTTATGAGGAGGATGATAATGGATTGGACCTTGAGAAGGCATTACAACTGTGGCGGGACAGCAAACCACGAAGAATATATGAACTGAAAAATCTGAAGTGATAACTGATTTGTATTACCAATTAACTGTGATGATTAAAACTGCATGAATATATAGATTTATATTAAATATTTGTCGCCGATTTACAATGTCAACCTCGATAACACAAAATTTTGGGGACCCATAGATCTCTGTTGGGACCCATAGATTTTTGAGCATGCGGGTCCCCGAGACCCATTACTTTACACAGGTAAAATGAACACTGAGTATTAGTATGTTCAACTATGTTTTTTTTTTCTCACATTGCCTTTTAAACCTCCCTCTCCAGTAACTCTGGCACCTGTTAAATTCAGCAGCTGGGGCTCGAGGCCTCACCTTCAATTTTTGCCGTCTTAAGCGCTCCCCGGAGTGCTCCTACCTGCAGCGAACGACGGGGCGCTCTATTTTTAATGGCACTGAAATCTATTGTGCTCGCTAAGCAATCAAGCTGCAAATTAGCATTCATTTTCTGGGAGGATATTTTTGGAGAGTGTTTGCTCAGCTCACCTGAAAAGCTAGGTAAGGATTTCCATATGGAGCTGACTTAATACACCAATCCGTATTATGTGGTGCCCCCTAGTGGTGTGAATATAAAACACCAATGATTCAAATAATAGGCAAAGAACATATAGACTTTCATAAACATTGCTTTTAGCACTTACCGCAAGGCAGCTGTGAGCCGGATCGGTTGCCCACCAAATTCCGTGATTGAGGCATCTTCTACGTTTTTTCCACCGTTTCCTTCTCCAGCCACCCATGTTAGCCATTTAGATGCAGGCTATGGCTTGCCGATGTTATTGTTAGCTTCTCCTGATTTGTGTTTGAATGTCGCTAGCCTTCTACAGCTGTTCTCAAACAATACTGAGTCCCACCATTCAGACATCTCTCACTTTTTAACCCACTGTTTCCTTCTCTAGCCACTCAAGTCAGCAAATTGGCTGCAGGCTTTGGCTAGCCATTACTGTTATTGTTCGCTGCACCTGCTTCGTCTTTCAATGTTACTCGCCTTCCAAAGCTGTCATGTAGGCAAACAATACTGAGTCCTTCGATCCGAGCACCTTCCATTTTTTAGCCCACCGTTTCCTTCTCTAGCCACTCATTTCAGGAAATTGACTGCCGGCTTTGGCTAGCCATAATTGTTAATGTTAGGTGCCTCTGCTTCGTGTTTCAATGTCACTCGCCTTTCACAGATGGTCATGCAGGGGAACAATACTGAGCCCCTTAATTTGAGCATCTTCCATTTTTTAGCCCACCATTTCCTTCTCTAGCCACTCATGTTGGCCAGTTGGCTGCAGGGTATGGCTCAACGCCAGCGTTAGTGTGAGATGCTCCAGCTTCATCGTTCAATGTCACTCGCCTTCCACAACTGGTCATTCAAGAAAACAATACTGAGCACCGTAATTCGAGCATCTTCCACGTTTTCCCCCTATTGTTTCCTTCTCTAGCCACTTACATTAGCCAGCCGGCTGCAGACTATGGCTCAACGTGATCGTTAGTGTTGGATGCTCCAGGTTCATCTTTCAATGCCACTCGCCTTCCACAACTGGTCATGCAAACAAACACTACTGAGTCTGGTGATCCAGGCATCTTCCACTTTTTCCTCCACTGTTTCCTTCTCTAGCCACTCATGTTATCCACTTGGCTGCAGGCTATGGGGTGCTGCAATTATCGTTAGCTTCTCCTGCTTTGCCTTTCAATGTCACTTAACCTCTCAAGCTGTTCCAGAACAAAACTGAGTCCTGTGATTCAGGCATCTTGCATTTTTCCCACAGTTTCCTTACCCAGCCACTCAAGTTAGCCACTGGGCTGCAAGCTATGGCTTACCACTAGTATTTATTGTTTTTGTCAACTGCTCGATGTGTTCTGGGATTTGAGGTCCCAATGCTTGAGAAATTTCTGCTTCTCTTTTGCAAAGTCCCAAGCTGCTAAAGTTAGCCACTTATATCAGCTCTGACCAACTCAAGTTATCGGCTCTTTCCAGGTTTTTTCACTTGATTTTGTTGTCACTTGCACGGATCAACACCAGCTTTCATGTTCTGTCGCTAGGTAAATTTATCATTTTTTTCACATAAGAAATAATGTAATTAGCCTTCCAACCTTTGCCAAGTGTTATTCTTTGATCCCCATAGCGCCTTTTTCATGGAATACACATGCTTTATGATTCTAAGCAACAGCAACCTCTAGTGGTGAATTATCACGCACTGTAATTTTAAAGGCGACATGGTACATTTAATTTTGTCGATACTTAAGGCTCATCGATTTGGAGTGCATACTTTCTATTAATTTATATGGGGTGATTAAGAGAAGCCCGCAGGTTCGGTTTTTATAAGCTCTTTGACTGTCTTCCATTTTTCGAAAGCATATAAGGACGAGCTAAATCAAACGGAATGAAAACAATTATAAGTTTTCCATTAGAATTTTTGATACTTTATTAATTGTACATTTGGGAAAAAATGCTAAAATTTAGCATTGCAGTAAAGAGTTAAGTAGAAAACATGATTTTTATTTGATGTACCGTAAATTCCGGACTATAGAGCGCACCTGATTATAAGCCGCACCCACCACATTTTAAGAGGATAACCGCTTTTGTACTTACACAAGGCGCACCTGTATATAAGCCGCATGCGCCCATATTAAAACATGTAACACAATCACAAATTTAACCCAAACCCGACTTTGAGTCCCGCAATAGTAACTGAATTTAAGTACACAGTCCAAAAGCCATAGCCGGCAAAATGACGGAAAATGATACCGGTACTTAAGGTTTGATGCAGACCTGCAGAGTCCGGGTCCCGTTGATAATAATCCAAGGAAAAAAAATGTATATTTCCAAAGGTAAGGGTGGGAAAAATATATATCCACTGTTGTCCGCTGCGTCCACAAACACGTCCACTTCCCGTCAGCCCCCGTTGTTTTCTCCCCTTCTTTTTGATTCGCCCGTGGAAAACATATCAGAATGAGTCTCTAAAATAAATACATTACAAAAATATACAGTTGCAAATACATATTATACATGGTTACACATATTTACAAAGAAAGACGGTACTCCGAGAGAGTTTTCAAAGCTTTAATTATAATCTTATAACTTTCATCCCAAACCGTGCCTGTGAAGGGTAGCAAAACGCTACTAACAACACGCTCGCAACACAGTAAACGGGTCTGTTAAAATAAACATACCGTACTTGTAGAAACCACGGTAAACCGTCCTCATCTTCCTCCTTATAACTGACGTCATCAAAGTCGTCTTCCCCAGTATGTGAAAGAGACTATGTCATATAGACGTCGTCCCACGCTCCCTTATTCAAAAAAACGTTAGCAACACGCTCGCAAAGTAAAGTTTACGTGCAGTAGCTCTCTTTCCTTCTTTATCGGACTGCTCGATTGCATTTAGCTTGAAAGCTGCGTCATGTGCCTTTCTTTTTGCAATTTACATGGTGAGGATATTTCTACGCTAATTTAATTTGTGCACAAGCTAAGAAGTTGCAGTCTTCCTCGGCGCATATATTCCAGCGGTCTAAATCTTACCTTTTGTACTTGAGCGCCGCTTGCAGCTGTTATAAAAATTACATAAATTGGCCGCATCACTGAATAAGCCGCAGGGTTGAACGTTTGGGAAAAAAGTAGCGGCTTATAGTCCGGAATTTACGGTATTCTTAAAGAAGCAAACCAATTCGGGTGGAGTTCTTTTCAACAAATATTTTTTTGTTCTTGGTATTAAAAAATGAAATAACACAAACAGTAATGGATCACTCCATACAAGCTTTAAATTGGATTATATTTGCGCTAATGATTGGTATTAAACTCCAGGATTGTGTGAATCTGAATAAATCTAAAAAAAAAAAGCATGAAAACAGATCATTAAACTTTCCACCCATAAATGAAACTTGCAAACGCCGGCTCATTAGTCCCCGTCTAGGTGTTATTTCCGACGTCTCGGCTGACTTATTTACGCTCCTCTCCTTCTCTCCATTCCATCGCACAGCTTTTCCAAACATAAACAAATCTTGCCACAAGTAACTATGTATGGTAGAGCCAATTTGCGTTCGTTGGCTTCGGATGATAAGATCAACAACAAGGCGTTCGGATAGAAAAGCAGGTAGAATATCAAAGCTTTACTCAGATAAAGTAAAGCTGGGGTGAAGACGATATACAGTATGTCACAAAAGTAGGTACTCCCCTCATAATTCTGCAGGGATTTTATTATCATGTCTAATAGAACATTATGTCATGATTACCGATTGGAATCACCTGTGCCCGCTCATCTGATTACCTATTTAAACCCTGTCCTGTCAATCCCCTGTTGTCAGTCGGTCTGCGAACCTCTGTGTATACTAGGCAAGCCTTTTTCGACCCGACTCCGGCTACGACCTGTTTTGAAATGTAAAGTAGATCATCTCATCTCATGTCATTAGCTGCACCACTTATCCTCAGTAGGATCGCGGGGGTGCTGGAGCCCATCCCAGCAATCATCGGGCAGTGGGCAGGGGACACCCTGAACTGGTTGCCAGCCAATCACAGGGCACACAGGGAACAGACAACTCGCTCGCTCATTCACACCTAGGGACAATTTGAACCGGCCAATCCACCTGAAATGCATGTCTTTGGAATGTGGGAGGAAACCGGAGTGCCCGGAGGAAACCCAAGCAAGCACGGGGAGAACATACAAACTCCGCACAGTAAGTCCGGTAGCTGGATTTGAAACCACACAGGAGGTTCCCAAGACCTTAGAACTGTGCCGCACACGCGCTAACCACTGCACCGCCGTGCTGCCCCAAAGTGGATCATATTTAGTTAATTGTGTATTTCTCTGTGTTCTATGTTACGAATAATCCTTATGACATTAACTCGCATTTACCGTATTTTTCGCACTATAAGGCGCACCAGGTTATAGGGCGCACCCCCAAAAAATAGTTTTTGGTCCTATATTTTCCATACATAAGGCGCACCGGATTATAAGGCGCTACAATGGGAACGTGGACAAAACAGTCAGATAGTTCAGTCCAACTTATTACCCCCTTAACATTCCGAAAGCAAATACGTGTCTTAGACATGTACGGAAACAGTGACTGTACGATGTCACCAATCGCTCAAATGCATCGTTCCAAATATCATTCGGAAGGTTTGGTCTTGTGATTAATTTGGATTGTTTGTTAATGTGGTTTTCACCACTCATTTAATACTGATTTTTGATATGGCTAAATACCTCCCTGCATTTGGGTCCATTTGTCAAATCGTACCACATCTCTTTCCAATCAGTGTTCTTCTTGCGTGTTGGTATTCGTGGCAGTGCATAGCGAACAGATGGTGTTTAACATTAAATATTATTAACACCTCCTAGCATTGCACCATCAACGGCGAGAGCAGATGTGCAGGTAGAATAAACACGTTTATTATCGCTGCCAAGAAGGTGCAAGAAAACCTGCGACGAATGTTCAGGTCTGAGGAGGCTTCCATTTTGAATCATGGAACTCATTAACATGGCCAGCCATGGCCTGCAGCCAAGACGCAAACGTGGCTAGAGAAGAAAACAACGGGAAAAGCTCCAGATGCAAGAATCATGACCAATCTGTGGAAGGTCAGTGACACTGAAGGACAGGGCATGCTTTATTTGTGGGGGGGGGGGAACTGAAATGGAGGCAAGGGTGCTGAAGGATTTTATATATTTGACTATAAAGGATTTTATACGATAGTATACAAGTTAAATTTATTGAGTGCAATGAAGATTTTCACCGAGTGAGCTTAAGTTCAATGAGCAGTGAAAGTTCAGGGTACCCCGGTAGAAAATATTGTTTACAGCAATGGCGGGAACGGGACGAGAGGCTCATAAGATAGTCAGCACATCCGACGACGCAGAAAGGTCCTGATGACGGAGGACGGCAGGCATTGTTATGAGAAACGCTCTCCTCTGTTTTGAGTTTTCCAGACATCGCGGCGAGGTGGTGGGGCACACGTTCAGCTTCATTGGCACGCCCATGGGAGGAGCCGGCACACCATCTTGCGGAAAGACGTGGGCCGAGAGGAGAAGGCTGGAGAATTTCAGACTCAAACGACACTAATTCGACTAATTCGGCCATCTACGACGGAGTTCACTTAGTTCAATTGTTAATGAAATGAAATCTGCCCCCGTGTGAAAATGTCGGCTTTTCTTGTTCATCTTTTCCATCAAGAAACGAGCGTGCATTGTTGGGTGAATGTAGGTTGTGTTTGGTTAATGTAGTCAGATAACTAACTTGAACAGTTTGGTTAACGATACATTTTAATAGTTAATTCCCAACTCAAGTGCTCAAAAAGAGGATTGTTATTTCATGACAAAAGGATGTACATATTAACAAACAAGGTGAACCCAACTGTTACTTTTTTCTTTTTGTTTTCTATTTACTTTTTTTCCTACATTTCTTTTCTTTTTTTCTGGCTTTTTTTCTAATTTTTTCCTTCTTTTTTTTTCTCTTCCTTTTGTTTCTTTTTTTTCTCAGCTTTTCACTACTTTTTCATTTTGGTATTTTTTTCTTTTTTGTTCTATTCCTCCCATTCTTTAAGTCATGTTGTGCATAATTTTACATCATATTTGGTCATGTTCAGGGTTGGGTAGGGTTACTTTAACTGGATTACATTCAATTACTTTTGGATTACTCCAATACCAAATATGCTAATAAAAGGCAAAAGAAACTAAATATGAATAAAATGATGACTCACAACACGTGGTAAGCTTTCTCTCCTGGCTTTGATCTCTTTGATCTCCGGCAAAACTAACATAAAATGCGACAGAAACCAAATGAAAATAAATCCAAACAGCTTGCCAACATCATTTTTGCCGTTCCATGTATTTCGTTACTCCCCAAGCCTGCACAAAATGTAGTCATTGTATTCATATTTAGTTTCTTTTGTCTTTTGTTACCATATTTGGTATTGGAGTGATCCAAAAGTCATTGAAAGTAATCCAGTTAAAGTAACCCTACCCAACCCTGGTCATGTTGGGATTAACAAAGCAAAAACAACCTGAAGAGCCGTTTAGGACCCGAAAGAGCCGGTTCCTTTGAGTGAGCCGAGCCGAAGAAGCCGGTTCTCGACAAACTCGACTAACTTTACTCAACTTCGTACTACTTCGACTCGACTTCAAAATACCGCATTTAGGACAAGGCGTCGGGGAACCCGAGGCGTGTTCAGGAGAGTGAGTGATTGCTATCGCGAGCTATCGCTAGCTTCTGAACGGCCAGTGATTATTGAGCGCTCGCGTGCCCGAGTAATCACGGGAGAAAGACCGCTTACTTTGATTTCCAACATGGCGTCGACAGTGCAGAAGATGGAGGATCTCACCCTGACGAGTGCTGTTGGCGATGTAATATATCGTCTTACATTGCCTGGTAATGTTTGTGAACAATGCAAGACAGGTATGACCCTTCCACTGCGTTTAGGATAACCTTAACTGTGTCAATATGCGAACTGTCGCTCATATCAGCCAACTCGCTCAAAGCAAGCTGTAGAACGAAATCCATTGTACTGTCGTCGGCCATTTTGGATCAGTAAGGCAATCACAGTGAGCGATTACAAAACGTTCAGCAGTGCGCGGCAAGCGATTATCAAGAGACTACATGTCTGATCACTCTCCTGAACACGCCTCTGGTGTATTTTTACCTTCATGCACTGTAACTTTGACTTAATTCGCTTCTTAATTAGTCATTTTTGTGCGCTGGCTAGATTTTCTTGTGCGCTGAGAATGGGCGAGCAGTGCGTAATTGCGCACGCGCGCAGTCTAGAGGGAACACTCCCCCCCACCCTACCTGGCTACGGATAAATCCGTTATTCCTTGAGACCGAAAGCGAAAGCAACGCTGACGTCTGTGCCCGTTCTCATTTGTTTTAATTAGCCGTGCGTTTAAATAGCCGGCGGCGGTAATTAGCCGTCCGGAGCGTCTCCGAGGAAAAGGCAATGTTGTTGTTTTTTTTTTACCCTGGCGAGTTCATGTTGAGGGTGCCGCGTTGTTGAGATGCGGACGTCTCTTCTGTTTCATCTTCTCCGTGGGGAGTCGGGCTAATAAGCTAACACGTGATTAGCATTAGCAACAAAGACGTGGAAGTTGTCCAGGAAACACAGGAAATTCCCATCTGTTGTAATATATGATGTAAATATGTTACTGCTTTCATGATTGGATCGTTTAGTCATTTATTTAGTGATTATGTAACTTCATAATAATCAGGGTTGGGTAGGGTTACTTTAACTGGATTACTTTCAATTACTTTTGGATGACTCCAATACCAAATATGCTAATAAAAGACAAAAGAAAGTAAATATAGGCAGCACGGCGGCGCAGTGGTTAGCGCTTGTGCGGCACAGTTCATGTCATGGGAACCTGTCGTGGGTTCGAATCCAGCTCCAGACTTCCTGTGCGGAGTTTGTATGTTCTCCCCGTGCTTGCGTGGGTTTCCTCCGGGCACTCCGGTTTCCTCCCACGTTCCAAAAACATGCATTTCAGGTGAATTGCCCGGTCCAAATTGTCCCTAGGTGTGAATGAGCGAATGAGTTGTCTGTCCCTGTGTGCCCTGCGATTGGCTGGCAACCAGTTCAGGGTGTCCCCTGCCCACTGCCCGGAGATGGCTGGGATGGGCTCCAGCCCCCCCGCGACCCTACTGAGGATAAGCGGTATGGCTGATGAGATGAGATGAGATGAGAAACTAAATATGAATAAAATGATGACTCACAACACGTGGTGAGCTTTCTCTCCTGGCTTTGATCTCCGGCAAAACGAACATAAAATGCGACAGAAACAAAATGAAAATCAATCCAAACAGCTTGCCAACATCATTTTTGCCGTTCCATGTGTTCCGTTACTCCCCAAGCCTGCTCAAAATTTTGTAATTGTATTCATATTTAGTTACTTTTGTCTTTTCTTAGCATATTTGGTATTGGAGTAATCCAAAAGTAATTGAAAGTAATCCAGTAAAGTAACCCTACCCAACCTTGTGTACATGTAACCGCAGTGTACCTGTACCACCAAACATCCACATTCACGCTGGACTGGCTGATGAGGTTTTTATTATAGTTGCTGCAAATGAATGAGTCAAACACGTGATTAGCTTCTCTGCTGGCTTTGATCTCTTTGATCTCCGGCAAAACGAACATCAAATGCGACAGAAACAAAATGAAAATAAATATAAATAAATAAAATAAACAGCTTGCCAACATCATTTTTGCCGTTCCATGTATTTCGTTACTCCCCAAGCCTGCTCAAAATTTTGTAATTGTATTCATATTTAGTTACTTTTGTCTTTTATTAGCATAATTGGTATTGGAGTAATCCAAAAGTAATTGAAAGTAATCCAGTTAAATTAACCCTACCCAACACTGTGTACATGTAACGCGATGTACCTGTCCCACCAAATATCCACATTCACGCTGGACTGGATGATGAGGGTTTTATTATAGTTGCTGCAAATGAATGAGTCAAACACATGATTAGCTTCTCTGCTGGCTTTGATCTCTTTGATCTCGTTGACAGCTCGCTGTTAGACTTCCCCAAAATATATCAAAGAGCTTTCTTTTAAGTTTACATAAAATACATTTTAGAATATCAACCATCACAATACATGTTTACATCCTTTTTAACATTGTGGCTTTTTTTAAAGAAAAAAATACCAAAATGAAAAAGTAGTGAAAAGCTGAGAAAAAAAAGAAACAAAGGGAAGAGAAAAAAAGAAGGAAAAAATTTGAAAAAAGCCAGAAAAAAAGAAAAGAAAGAAATGTAATTTAAATAAAATATAACGTGATGTCAAGTTTTGGACATGTTTGATAATGATTTAGTTGCCACACTTGGGATTATGGTTGCTCACTGTTGTTTCAAGCGTTGCTCACCGACTTTGTGTGAACGCTCAGACCTGAGGCAAATTACAGGGAACATTGGTTAGAATACAGTAATTTGTCACTCTATATATAATCATAATTTTATGAGTTTGCCAGTTGGCATGTTTGCTGGTCTTTATCTATTTTTGTCGTGTTAACGCTTTTACATTATACCATTTACTCATTTACACTTTTGTACAATGGAGGATTCTTCAGGTGTCATGTTCACTGTTACAGTTTTAAGTGCAATACCCCAGTTATGTATAGTTCAGTGTTCTGGTTTGCCAGCGTCCCCGCGTCCTAGACGCATCATTTTTGCTGGGGACGCATTGTGTCAAATCAACGTGCGTCCCCGGGACGCAACTTCTTTGACACAAAATTGTCATTGTTACCCGATTACATTTTTTTTAAACAGAGATTTACCATACTACAAACTTTTCGTCAGGCAGATCCGGCAGATGTTGTTTTGGTCTCGCGGTTCGAGTTTTCGTCTGCACGCCGATCTCGAGTTGTGTGGTGAAAAGTCCGTCTCTTTTTAGAGAACCGGCTTTTTCGGCTCAACTCATTCAAGAGAGCCGGCTCTCAAACGGCTCGCTTGCTTTGATGCATTATATTACGAATTATGATTTTGTATAAAGAAGTTAAGAAAAAAAGGAAGTATACAAGGAGAAAATGAAAAATACAATAATTTGATGCAGAAAATTTATTAATAATTTGATGATTAAAACTGAATAAATATATAGATTTTTATTATATATTTGTCACCGATTTACAATTTCAACCTCGATAACACAACATTTTGGGGACCCATAGATCTCTGTTGGGACCCATAGATTTTTGAGCACGCGAGTCCCAGGGACCCATTACTTTTCACAGGTAAAATGAACACTGATAGTTCCTAATTCAGATGTAAATACTTTATATTAGAAATCAACTCATTTTTTTCTATTCATGAGTTATTTTATTGTATATTTGTTTTGCCAACTGGGTTGCAACTGTAATCTTGTAGAAATACAGTGATAGTAAAGGTGATTGTGATTCAGGGTTGGGTAGGGTTACTTCAACTGGATTGCTTTCAATTACTTTTGGATTACTCCAATACCAAATATGCTAATAAAAGACAAAAGAAACTAAATATGAATAAAATGCCTCAATTTTGTGCAGGCTGTCAGGGAACGAACCGAGAGGCAGGAAGGGTGAACTCATTTTTGCGTAGTTTTTTATTTAGAAAATAAAAGTTGTCCAACACGCAGGGACCAAAGACAAAACAAAAACAGGCTTACAGGCAATCACTCAGAACAAACGGGCACGAACAGGTCTTCAAGAAAGAAAGCCAGTAACTCAGAACAAACGGGCATGAACAGGTTTTTCCTCGAGTCAAACAAAACAATGGTATGGCAACGGGCAGTCCCAAAACGAGCCCTTAAGAATCCCACACGCAATTAAGTCAATCTGTGTCAGCCGGTGTCAAGGGGCGGGACCAGCTGGGTGTCATGGCGACCATGCAGGACATGACAAACGGAATACATGGAACGGCAAAAATGATGTTGGCAAGCTGTTTGGATTTATTTTCATTTTGTTTCCGTCGCATTTGATGTTAGTTTTGCCGGAGATCGAAGAGATCAAAGCCAGGAGAGAAAGCTTACCACGTGTTGTGAGTCATCATTTTATTAATATTTAGTTTCTTTTGTCTTTTATTAGCATATTTGGTATTGGAGTAATCCAAAAGTAATCGAAAGTAATCCAGTTAAAGTAACCCTACCCAACCCTGTTGTGATTCTGTATGAGTCATTTTGCCCAGGATATTCTGTAAATAAATCTTTCGGAAGATGAGATGAAATTATTATATAGCGCTTTTCAAGTCAATGACTTGCCAAAGCGCTTTACAATGTGCTCCACATTTCCCAATAGCAGCCTTGCAGCCATGTAAGACGCTAACCTGCTTATTGGGGGTATTGGGGGTTCAGTGTCTTACCCAAGGACACTTCAACATGTAACACGGACGTGCCAGGATTCGAACTGGGATCCCTTGATCCCAAGATGAGCGCTCTACCTTCTGAGCTCCTGAGCCCCTCTGCTCATTGTCCCAGCCTGTATTGTGATAACTTGAAATCAAAGGAATGTGCGAAAGAAAGAAAAAGTGGATTTGTAACACGTCCCCTTCCTTTTAATCGTTTCTCTTAATGAGATTTTGACGTTCTCGCCTGTCGCCGGCTTTCGGCAGATGCGTTTGGGTTTAGCGCGGCGCTCCATGTAAATTTAATTATAAACATCTGCGTTGCAAAAGGGGATAATTAACTGGTAGGGGGTTGAACATCAGGTCAGAGGCCCCTCATCCATTCATCCATCCACCCCTTTTTCCAGCTTGGACCCCGAGGCGGATATTATGCTGCTTTTGCGGAGTGGCCTTCTAACATATTCTCATCGCATAAACCTCGCCTCTTCTCTTAACTGACTACTGATTATTTGACTGATTTAAAGTATGGGAATTATGAAAGTTACATTTGAGGTGAAATTTTGTTAAAAAACGCGTCGTTGAAGACTGCGTCAGGTGTGCGGGCAGGGTTGGGTAGTGTCAAGTTTTCAATGTAAATCTCTTGAGTTTCTGTCTCAAGGTAATTAGCTTGTTTTTATATTACTAAATATAAAAACAATGTTTCTCATACAAACACACACATAAAGTAACGTTTCAACAATGAGTGTGATTATATCTCTTGTACGTTTATCAATCTTGTATTCTTTTATTTTGAAGTCATGTTCTTGTGTGTAATGATTTCTCTGACGCAAAATGAACCACTCCCTCTCTCTGTTGGGACGGAAGTTCTTTCTGCCATACATCATGTAGAATTAAACTATATACATGTATTTTATCTGTGCAAATATAGCCACTAAATAGTCTTAATAATGTCAATATCTGACAGGTAGGATTACTTTAACTTGATTACTTTCAATGACTTTTGGATTACTCCAATACCAAATATGCTAATAAAAGACAAAAGAAACTAAATATGAATAAAATGATGACTCACAACACGTGTTAAGATTTCTCTCCTAGCTTTGATCTCTTTGATCTCCGGCAAAACTTAAAATGCGACGGAAAAAAAATGAAAATAAATCCAAACAGCTTGCCAACATCATTTTTGCCGTTCCATGTATTCCGTTACTCCCCGAGCCTGCACAAAATTTAGTCATTTATTCATATTTAGTTTCTTTTGTCTTTTATTAGCATATTTGGTATTGGAGTAATCCAAAAGTACCGTATTTTCCGCACTATAAGGCGCACCGGGTTATAGGGCGCACCCCGAAAAAATCGTTTTTGGTCCTATTTTTGAGATACATAAGACGCACCGGATTATAAGGCGCTACAATGGGAACGTGGAGAAAACAGTCAGATAGTTCAGTCCAACTTATTACCCCCTTAACATTCCCAAAGCTTGCAAAGACGCAAATACGTGTCGAGAACACGTGCGGATGCGGTGTCCGTAAGATGTCACTCAAATGCATCGTTCCATCATTCGAAAGGTTAAAGTCTTGGGATTCAAGAAATGCCACCATTCCTTAGTTTCTATTTTCTTTTTCGCTCGCAACTTTACTGTGCATATGACAATAAACACTTGGAATTGAGTTGAATTTAAAATAGACACTCCATTCCATCCATTATCTGCACCGCTTATCACAGAAACATCGAGTTCAGTCTGAAACAAGATACAGGGAAAATATATAGCCGGAGTAGCTCACCGAAGTCGTTGTGTTCATAATAATGTGCAGCCAATGTCCTCTTATATCCGTGAGGGTAGTAAATCCAGGAGAATACAATATTTACAAATACAGAATAGAAAAAAATGCTTTCTCTATGCCGTCAGCCACATGCTATACGCGTTCATCTTTTTCGGTCAATTGCAGGCTTTGTTTTGCCGTTCAAGCCAATGCCAGCCTGTAAATGATAAAAAGGATCCGCCCCTTGACCTCCGAATAACTTTAGCCAATAGTGATCAATTCAAATGATGATTGACACATTGGTTAGCCAATGAAACGCTGGTAAATAAATCCCAGCATACACCGCGGACTACTTGGCGTTCGGGGGAAAATCTAGTCGGCGGCTGCAAGTAAGTTGGAAAACTTTGCAACTTTAAAATTGATCCATAAATAAGGCGCACTGTATTATAAGGCGCACTGTATTATAAGGCGCATGGTCAGCTTTTGAAAAAAATAAAGGCTTTTATGTGCGCCTTATAGTGCGGAAAATACGGTAATTGAAAGTAATCAAGTTAAAGTAACCCTACCCAACCCTGTGTGCGGGGACACACTTTTGACTGTCAGTAACGGTAACGGCGGGAAAAATAATGAGTCCGTTTACCCCGTTACTGGAAAAATAACGCCGTTACGTGATCCCCAACACTGGTCCTGAAGTCAGACCAGTTGGGAACCACAGTACTAAACAAGGTTGGGTAGGGTTACTTTAACTGGATTACTTTCAATTACTTTTGGATTACTCCAATACCAAATATGGTAACAAAAGACAAAAGATCTAAATATGAATAAAATAACTAAATTTTGTGCAGGCTTGGGGAGTAACTGAATACATGGAACGGCAAAAATGATGTTGGCAAGCTGTTTGGATTTATTTTCAATTTGTTTCTGTCGCATTTTATGTTAGTTTTGCCGGAGATCAAAGAGATCAAAGCCAGGAGAGAAAGCTTACCACGTGTTGTGAGTCATATTTTTATTCATATTTACCATAAATTCCGTACTATAAGCCGCTACTTTTTCCCCAAACGTTCAACCCTGCGGCTTATTCAGTGATGCGGCCAATTTATGTAATTTTTCTAACGGCCGTCAGCGGCGCTCGAGTACAAAAGGTAAGATTTAGACCGCTGGAATACATGCGCCGAGGAAGACTGCAACTTCTTGGCTTGTGCATAAATCAAATTAGCGTAAACATACCCTCATCATGCAAAATGCAAAAAGAAAGGCACATGACGCAGCTTTCAAGCTAAAAGCAATCGAGCAATCCGATAAAGAAGGTAACGGAGCTATTGCACGTAAACTTTACTTTGCGAGCGTGTTGCTAGCGTGTTTTTGAATAAGGGAGCGTGGGACGACGTCTATATGACATAGTCTCTTTCACATACTGAGGAAGACGGCTTTGAGGAAGATGAGGATGGTTTACTGTGGTTTTTACAATTGCGGTATATTTTTTTAACAGACCCGTTTACTGTTTTGCGAGCGTGTTGCTAGTAGCGTGTTGCTACCTGTCACAGTCACGGTTTGGGATGAAAGTCATATTATTATTATTAAAGCTTTGAAAACTCTCTCGGTGTACCGTCTTTCTTTGTAAATATGTGTAACCATGTATAATATGGATTTGCAACTGTATATTATTGTAATGTATTTAGAGACTTATTCTGATATGTTTTCCACGGGCGAATCAAAAAGAAGGGGCGAAAACAACGGGGGCTGACGGGAAGTGGAGTAAAGGTGAGACGTGTTTTTGGACGCAGCGGACAATAGTGGATATATATATATTTCCCACCCTTACCTTTGGAAATATAGACTTTTTTTCCTTGGATTACTTTCAATTGGACCCGGACTCTGCAAGTCAGCATCAAACATTAAGTACCGGTATCATTTTCTGTTCATTTTGCCGGCTGTGGTTTTTAAACTGTGTCCTTTATATTCAGTTACAATCGTGGGATTCAAAGCTGGGTTTGGGCTAAGTTTGTGATTGTGTTACATGTTTTAATGTGGGCGCATGCGGCTTATATACAGGTGCGGCTTGTGTAAGTACAAAATCGGTTTTCCTCTTAAAATGTGGTGGGTGCGGCTTATAATCAGGTGCGCTCTATAGTCCGAAATTTACGGTAGTGTCTTTTATTAGCGTATTTGGTATTGGAGTCATCCAAAAGTCATTGAAAGTAATCCAGTTAAAGTAACCCTACCCAACCCTGGTTGGGAACCACAGTACTAAACAATACATTTAAGAGGGTCCACTTGAATGTAAAGTTAGACCCTTTGACATGACCGATCCTTTCATTCCCTTAAGTGCTCAACGCCTGCGTCCTGGCGAAGCAATCTTAGCAAACCGAAAAGGTCAAAACCAAAAAGGTCAGAGCCGCGACCGAAATACGTCGGCGTCAATGACGTCCGACGCCGCGCAAACGCTTCCCAAAAATCGATAAAGTCATCAAGCCGCAGAACCAGATCGTTTCGGCCCGACGATAAAACCTCCGCGGCGTTTAAAAAAAAGCAGGACGAATAGCCCTTTATTGCTCCAGATTAGCGGCTTGATAAGAATGGCCGTTAAAATCCGATTTGCCGACGGAAAAGATGACAGTTTTATCAACGAGCGCGTCGAGCGCACTTTTGTGAGCCGCGGGGAACCGGAGCCGACGCGTGATTTGTCGCCATTGAGAGCGCCACAAAAGGAAAACGGGTGACAAATGATTGCAAAGGGCAAGCGTGGCTGCTGAATGCGCCGCAATCAGCTTCATTGTGAACCTTCACTTAGAATGGTATTCTTTCGCCTAAGTGCTTCCTACCTGTGCTCGTCAGACCAATTTCCATGCCGGATGACGCAAAAAAATGTGATTTAAAATTCTACCTGAGCCTCTTGAGCATGGGTTCTCAACTGGTCTGACTACAGGACCAGTGTTGGGCATGTTACTTTAAAAAAGTTCAAATTACCGTATTTTCCGCACTATAAGGCGCACCGGGTTGTAGGGCGCACCCCGAAAAAAATGTTTTTGGTCCTATATTTGACATACATAAGACGCACCGGATTATAAGGCGCTACAATGGGAACGTCGACAAAACAGTAGTGGCAAGCGCCCTCTTCTATGCGGCAGCGTGTTGGGGAGGCAGCGTCAAGAAGAAGGATGCCTCTCGTCTCAATAAACTGGCTAGGAAAGCGAGCTCTGTTGTGGGCAAAGAGCTGGACAGCCTAACAACAGTAGCTGAGAGACGAGCACTGAAAAAGCTGAGGTCAATCATGGACAATCCATCGCATCCACTACACAGCATTATCTCCAGACAGAAGAGCAGTTTCAGCGACAGACTGCTGTCACTGTCTTGTACTACGGACAGACTGAAGAGATCTTTTCTTCCTCATGCCATGAGGCTCTTTAACTCCACCCGGCAGAGTAAAGGCCCACATTAAACCACACCACCTACATTGGATATTACCGAATCTTACTGCAATATGTATTCTGTGTAGCACTATTTAGTTACTCTATATAACACGCTACAGTGGGCATTTGCACGTCACACTGGGTATTTGTATATTGTATTCTTTTGGCTTTATTATTGTACTGTTCTCAGCTCAGGGATGCTGCTGGAAATGTGAATTTCCCTTCGGGGATGAATAAAGTATCTATCTATCTATCTATCTATCTATCTAAAACAATCATTCGGGAGGTTAAAGTCTTGGGATTCAAGAAATGCCAACCATTCCTCAGTTTCTATTTTCTTTTTCGCTCGCAACTTTACTGTGCCTATGACAATAAAGACTTGGAATTGAGTTTAATTTAAAAATGGACACTCCATTCCATCCATTGTCTGCACCGCTTATCACAGAAACATCGAGTTCAGTCTGAAACAAGATACAGGGAAAATATATAGCCGGAGTAGCTCACCGAAGTCGTTGTGTTCAATAATAATGTGCAACCATGGTCCTCTTATATCCGTGAGTGTAGTAAATCCAGGAGAGTAAAATATTTACAAATACAGTACAGAATAGTAAAATATTGTTTTCTCTATGCCGTCAACCCAACGTGCTGTTCACATTCATCTTTTTCGGCCAATTGCAGGCTTTGTTTTGCCCCTTTAGCCTAGGCCAGCCTGTAAATGATAAAAAGAGTCCGCCCCCTTTACCTCCGAATAACTTTAGCCAATAGTGATCGATTCAAATGATGATTGACACATTGGTTAGCCAAGGAAACGCCGGTAAATAAATCCCAGCATACACCGCGGACTACTTGGCGTTCGGGGGAAAATCGAGTCGGTGGCTGCTTGCCTTAGTTGCAAAACTTTGCGACTTAATATTGATCCATATATAAGGCGCACTGTATTATAAGGCGCATGGTCAGCTTTTGAAAAAAATAAAGACTTTTAGGTGCGCCTTATAGTGCGGAAAATACGGTACACGTTCTTTCGTCCAAAAATAAGGGAGTCAGTAACTGAGTTATACTGTAGTCAAAGTAACTAGAAACCAGGGAAAGTAACTATTTGCATTACTTTAAGAAGTTGTTTGTCAAAGAATTTGAAATTCTCCAAGCAGTATTCGAGTCACTTGAATACAAAAAGTAGTTGTGTTCTAAAACCTAGTACTAACAGATTTATTACACTTGGAGTACAAAAAATAAAATAAACCGTCAACAATATAATACAATAACAATCAGCAGTAAACAATATGAAGTGAATTTACTAAATCATATCTAACTCTAATGGTTCATTGTACAGATGGGAATTCCGACTCTTCTTAGTGAACTAAATTTTTCAGCTCGGCTCCCAAATATCTCTTCAACCTCTTGTTGTTAAATCCATATATTACCATTTTTTATGCTTTATTATGAATGACTTAAAAGGAGGTACAGCAAAATCAGCAAAATTAGCATTTAATCGTTAACACTGAAAAACATGGAAAACATAAATCAAAATACTGATAAATTTACAAAAAAAACGCGGATCATTTCTAGCGGATTACAGACTTCCTTTGTCTAGCGGTTCCTAGTGGTGACAAAAGCAAAATGATTTATGTGATAGGCTAACATAAGGAGCCTTGGACACCACAGTAGTACTGGAAGCTTTTTTTAATGATAAGCTAGCTTTTTTTAATGATAAGCCAGGATGAGGAGCAACCTTAGGAACCTGTTAGTGGACTTTCAAGTTTTTGATTTTTAATGAGAGGCACATGGTTGGTGTCTGGGAACTTATTCTTTTGACATTGAAGGTGTGTGCCTCTGAACACAACTCAAATGATGTATACTATAAAAATAGAAACGTATAATGATATAAAAGTACAAAAGTAAGATTATAAGAGTACCGTATTTTCCGCACTATAAGGCGCACCTAAAAGCCTTTATTTTTTTCAAAAACTGACCATGCGCCTTATAATACAGTGCGCCTTATATATGGATCAATATTAAGTCGCAAGGTCTCGCAACAAAGGCAAGCAGCCGCCGACTAGATTTTTCCTCGTAGGCGATGTGGTCCGCGGTGTATGCTGGGATACATATGCCGGCATTTCATTTCCCAGCCAATGTGTCAATCATTATTTGAATCGATCACTATTGGCTAAAGTTATTCGGAGGTAAAGGGGGCGGATCCTTTTTATCATTTACAGGCTCGCATAGGCTAAAGGGGCAAAACAAAGCCTGCAATTGGCCGAAAAAGATGAATGTGAATAACAAGTTTGGTTGTCTACGGCATAGAGGAAACATGTTTTACCATTCTGTATTTGTAAATATTTTACTCTCCTGGATTTACTACACTCACAGATATAAGAGGACCATGGTTGCACATTATTATTGAACACAACGACTTCGGTGAGCTACTCCGGCTATATATTTTTCCTGTATCTTGTTTCAGACTGAACTCGATGTTTCTGTGATAAGCGGTGCAAACAATGGATGGAATGGAGTGTCCATTTTTAAATTAAACTCAATTCCAAGTCTTTATTGTCACATGCACAGTAAAGTTGCGAGCGAAAAAGAAAATAGAAACCAAGGAATGGTTGGCATTTCTTGAATCCCAAGACTTTAACCTTCCGAATGATATTTGGAACGATGCATTTGAGTGACATCGTACGGACACCGCATCTGCACGTGTCTACGACACGTATTTGCTTCTTTGCAAGCTTTGCAAGCTTTGGGAATGTTAAGGGGGAAGATATAAGAACTATTTTTGGGGGGTGCGCCATATAACCCGGTGCGCCTTATAGTGCGGAAAATACGGTATATAAAAGTATAAGAGTATAAAAATATAATATTATAAAAGGCAGATTTAGACTATATTTTCCCTTACAATTGGCCGCCATCTTGCTGCCAAGGGTACCCTCAAATCCTCTGTCTTTTTTCCCTTTTCTTTTTTACATAATTTCAATCACCGTAAAATTCGGACTATAAGCCACACCTGATTACAAGCCGCACCCAGTACATTTCTGAAGGAGAAAACATTTTGTACATACCTGAGTCACACCTGACTATAGGCCCCATGTACCCACATTCAAACGTGAGATATTTACAGAGTTGTAATATTATACGGTACCTTAACCCCTTAATGTTCACAATATTATAAAAGGGTTTCAATACTGAATGGCCCACAAAGTCAATTATTTGGATGGACTCATCAGACCGCATCCTACTTTGTCTCAGAATAAACGAAGGACAATCTCAATGGTATTTGGCCTCAACCTTTAGAAAATGGACTAAAACGCAGTTGCTGTGTTTTGCGGAAACGTGGCTAACGTTTAGCATTCCGGACGCTAACATGTAGCCACCCGGAGCTACCCGGAGCTATCCGGCTTCAACGCCGCTAAACAGAGACACGAAAGCCGGGGGGAATCGGAGAGAAGCCGGACTTGCTAACACGAGGTGGTGTATCCCTGGATTTTCACAAAGAAAAGATTTCCATCTGCCGCAGGGATGTCGAACTTTTGGACTGGCGTGACGTCATCCACTCCGCTACAAGCACCCCTAGGGCATCATGTTCATCTGTTAATAAACAACGGGGTAGACTGCTGGAAGTGTGAATTTCCCTTAGGGGATGAATAAAGTATCTATCTATCTATCTATCTATCTATCTATCTAAAAACCCGACAGCGGGATTAAAGGGTGAAAAATGACGTCTTCCTGGTTGGCAAATATGGTGGTCCTTAATGTGGCTCATTAGTAAAACGTGATAACCCCCTTATTTCACCTAAAAACAAGCAAACCACCCCCCCCCCCTTTTTTTTTTCTTCTTGGATCAGGGATTTAATTAACTATTGACCGTGCCTACAGCAGGAGCCGAAAAAGAATCGGAGCGAACGCTAATGGCCTGGGAAGAAAACCCGTCTCAAACTTCGTTTATTTTGACCTGGATTCGGCGAGCGCTAGCCCGGATTTGCGCACACCTGAATAATAGAACTGGGATCCAACATTCCGCTAATTCAGAGCAAGAAGCGGGGAAGAATTTTTTGCAAGGTACGGCAAACGCTATTAGCATAATGACGGGGGAGGTTGCAAAAACACAAGCACAAGGAATAGACGTGGAAAAACACAAACAAGAATATTGTATGCTAAGTTTGTGCACACGCTCCCATGTAATTGCTATCCTGGCTGAAAACACACAGCGCGAAATGTGGATAGAGTGGAACCTCGCTAGTTCGCGGTTCCACTTTTGCGGGTTCAGAACTTGGCGGGTCTAAAAAATATACCTTACCTTCTCAATAAAAGCATTTATTGACTTGACGCCATTGAGCGCGAGCTTATGTCAACTGAGGACACGGTGTGGACACTCTTATTGTGAAGGGGAGGGGGAGGCCCTGACACAATGCTTAGTCATGGTGAGTTACCGCTTCGCTCACCCCGCCTCCTTTAACTCCTCCCACCTCACCCCCTTCTTATGACCCACAGATCAGGCCCGCCCTGGTTTTCGCCTGCGAAACAACACCCAGAATAGCACAGGAGAAAAATCATCCGCAGTTTGAAATATGTCCACTTGATGTTGATAAAGCCATATCAACTGGAACATTATTACCTTCTCTTTCTTTCTCTTTTGTCACTCTTTCACTCTTTTTCAGCTTTTTTGTTCTTTCTCTCTTTTTCTCGATTTCTATCTCTTTGTCTATATCTCTGTCTCTCTTTTGATCACCCTCTTCCTTGATTTCGATGTCTGTATCTCTGTCTCTCTTTTAAATCACCCTTTCTCTCTTTTCTGTCTTTCTTTTCCTTTCTCTTTTCACACTCACTTTTCTCTCTTTCTCTCTCTCTTTCTCTCCTTTTATCCTTTTTCTCTCCCCTCCCTCTCTCTCTCATTGTTTTCTTTTTTCTCACTCTCATCCTTTTTTTCTCTCTTTCATTCTTCAAACCACTGTTTCTTTCTGTCTCTCTCTCTTTTCCTGTTTTTTCTTTCTTTCTCTCTCAACCCCCTCCTCTCTTGTTTTACTTCTTTCTCTTGCTCTCAATCGATTTATCTTGTTCTTTCTCTCTCCCTTTCACTATTCCCTCTCTCCCTCTTTCTTTCACTATTCTCTTTCTTTTGTTTTCTCTTTCTCTCGCTTTTGTTTCGTCTTTTTCTTGGTTTTGTTTTCTCTTTCTCTCTTGTTTTCTCTTTCTCAGTCTCTCCTTGTCTCTCTATCTCTCTCTGTTTAATCTCCAACTATTATTGATATATTTTAGTACTATTTAAAAGCCAGTACACATCGATAGGGATGCACAATAATAAATATATAATAGGTTTATATACATATTTCTACCGATAACCAATAGCCAATAAAATCCTGCTTAAAGAGACAGACACCATATATATAACTTTTTTATATAATATTGTTTAGAGGCCAATTCCAACTGCTATGAAGGCAGAATACCTGTTTTTCTTACCAATACCAATAACAGTCAAAACATGCTTTTGGAGATAACCAATCCAATATTTTATTCTTAATACTACTTAAAAAAAAAAAATACATGCACGAGAAGGAGAAGCCCTCCAATGTTGTACTACTTTACAATTACAATAAAGGCCATTCATATATTCGTGTATTTATTATTCATTCATTCATAAATATCTTATTTTTATGTGTGCCTTTATTTTTGTTAACAATTACAATGACATTATACAGCTCCGATAAACATGGCAGGAACCCACATCTGTTGAGCGCTTAAAGACTGTGCCAACAGCAAGAGCCGTCAAATCATTGTTTGCCATTTTGAAGTCCCCGTACCAAAAACAGTCAAAACATGCTTTTGGAGATAACCAATCCAATATTTTATTCTTAATACTACTTAAAAAAATATATATATATACATCCACGAGAAGGAGAAGCCCTCCAATGTTGTACTACTTTACAATTACAATAAAGGCCATTCATGTATTCATTCATTTATTATTCATCCATTCATAAATATCTTATTTTTATGTGTGCCTTTATTTTTGTTAACAATTACAATGACATTATACAGCTCCGATAAACATGGCAGGAACCCTTATCTGTTGAGCGTTTAAAGACTGTGCCAACAGCAAGAGCCGTCAAATCATTGTTTGCCATTTTGAAGTCCCCGTACCAAAAACAGTCAAAACATGCTTTTGGAGATAACCAATCCAATATTTTATTCTTAATACTACTTAAAAAAAAAAAAATACATCCACGAGAAGGAAAAGCCCTCCAATGTTGTACTACTTTACAATTACAATAAAGGCCATTCATATATTCATGTATTTATTATTCATTCATTCATAAATATCTTATTTTTATGTGTGCCTTTATTTTTGTTAACAATTACAATGACATTATACAGCTCCGATAAACATGGCAGGAACCCACATCTGTTGAGCGCTTAAAGACTGTGCCAACAGCAAGAGCCGTCAAATCATTGTTTGCCATTTTGAAGTCCCCGTACCAAAAACAGTCAAAACATGCTTTTGGAGATAACCAATCCAATATTTTATTCTTAATACTACTTAAAAAAAAATATATATATACATCCACGAGAAGGAGAAGCCCTCCAATGTTGTACTACTTTACAATTACAATAAAGGCCATTCATATATTCATGTATTTATTATTCATTCATTCATAAATATCTTATTTTTATGTGTGCCTTTATTTTTGTTAACAATTACAATGACATTATACAGCTCCGATAAACATGGCAGGAACCCTTATCTGTTGAGCGTTTAAAGACTGTGCCAACAGCAAGAGCCGTCAAATCATTGTTTGCCATTTTGAAGTCCCCGTACCAAAAACAGTCAAAAAATGCTTTTGGAGATAACCAATCCAATATTTTATTCTTAATACTACTTAAAAAATAAAAAATAAAAAAAACATCTACGAGAAGGAGAAGCCCTCCAATGTTGTACTACTTTACAATTACAATAAAGGCCATTCATATATTCATTCATTTATTATTGATTCATTCATAAATATCTTATTTTTATGTGAGCCTTTATTTTTGTTTACAATTACAATGACATTATACAGCTCTGATAAACATGGCAGGAACCCACATCTGTTGAGCGTTTAAAGACTGTGCCAACAGCAAGAGCCGTCACATCATTGTTTGCTATTTTGAGGTCCCCCGCCTGCGTGTGATACTTGTATTTAATTAAACATGGTCCTCCTAAAATATGCTAGCTGTGAGACAATTTTTTATTGTTTATTATCTTTTTCTGCCATGCAATTTTTGTGTATTACCTTTAGAGGTAAAGAGGAGACACAACCTAGTCGTACAATGAACTCAAGTTCAGTGCTCTATTATGAATATTTCAAGGAATTATAAACTCGAAAAATGAAAAACTTTGAAGTCAATCTGCTCGGAGAGTAAAGTAGCGTCCGACCGCTAATTCGGAATTAGCGTGTCCTGCTATTCCTGGACTTGAGGCGGCAACTGTTGCTCCGATAATCTCCTCTTTGGGAAATTAATTAAAGGAGGAAATTATAAATGGAAGTCACTAATGGGACCTCCTTCCACTCGCTCTGGCTCTAATCGGGTGTTTCGGCTATTTAGTCCACTTTTAGGGAAAAAGAAAGTCCCGATAGCGGGATTAGCCACACGCAACGGAAGCTCGGTCCTAACTTTGTAATTGTGTTTTTAATCCCTTATCTGGAAGGCGGAATTGGTGGTCATGCTTTACTTTACGCACTTTTTATCATTTTGACTGAAAGAGACATTTTTGGCATGCACTTTGTGTTCAAAAGTATCGGAACATACAGTTTTACCTCGGTTTTCGCAGTTAATCTGTTCATTACCCACATATAATGCACACAGAAGAAGAAGAAGAAGCCTTGTTTGTCACGGGGGTTATGTTACAAAAAAAAAATGGCGCATACGTGTACATATTAAACCACAATGTTATTGACACACTGTCACGATCCTGCAGCCATGTTGTTTTTTGTGGCTCTCTCTATTGTCCTCCTACCTTTATTAGTATTCCTTCCCCTTGGTTCCTTGCTAGTTCCTTATCTCCTATGTCATATCCCAAGCACCCTTGTCTCAGCTTTTTGTTTTTCCAAATGTATCAAATCCCTTGCTCCCCTTCTGGATCACGAGTGCAGTCTGATGAACTTTCGGACTGTCGCCTTTGCTGTTTGGGTTTAAATGTAGGTTTTGCTTTGTGTTTAGCATCCTTGTTCCGTTAGAAGGTGAACCTGTGTCCCATTCTGCCATATGTGCCCTGTATTTGGCTCCATCCGCTCTCCCATCAACTATTCCAATCTTCCCAGTACCTGCGTAGGAAGAACAAGCCCAGAGCATGATACTGCAACCACCATGTTTGACAGTGGGATCGCGTTTGAAGGGTATTATGCAGTGTTACTCTTACGCTGAACGTAACACTTTGCATTCACCCCAAGAAGTTCAATTTTGGTCTCATCTGACCAGAGCACCTTGTGCCACATTTTATTTGTGTCTACTATGTTGATACATGCAAACGCCAAATGGGCTTTTTAATTATATTCTTTAAAATGGCTTTCTTCTTGCCACTCTTTTATAACGCGCAGATTTATGCAGCAAATGATTGTCCCACCTCAGCTATATATGCTTGCAGGTCATTCAATGTGATCATGGCCCTCTTGGTTTCTTCTCTGATTAGTTTTCTCCTCGTTTGGGCTCAAAGTTTTACTATATTTTTAGAAATGACCTATTTTCACATAATGAAAAGAAGCTTGGGGCTTGGGGTGAGTGGTTAGCCTGTTTGCGGCACAGTTCTGAGGTCATGAGATCGATCCTTCCTGTGCGGAGTTTGCATGTTTTCCCCGTGCTTGGGTGGGTTTCTTCTGTGCACTCCAGTTTCCTCCCACATTTCAAAAACATGCATGTCAGGTTAATTGGCCGGTCCAAATTGTCCCTAAGTGTGAGTAATGGAGTGAGTAGAGAATGAAACATATGAAAAAATGGTAGATGCAGGAATCTTGGGACTCAGTGGCATTTTCTTGCACGACCAGCTGCAGACAGCTAGTCAAATTGAAAGAAAAAGTGTTGTAGAAAATAAACTTGCATTTGCAGAATAGATTTGCATACATTTAGAAAGAAATGTAGAAAGACTTGCTTACAGTTAGGAGAAATGTTGTTTACATCTCGCGAAGGTCTCTGCGGACGAATTAGTATAAACAATCCTCCTTAACGGAGGTCAACAGATAACGGCAAAGGGCAAGGTGACATAAACTGGCATAAACTTGAAGACACTTCCAAATAAGGACGGAACCCTGGGCATGTACGCCTTCAGGCGTGAAAAGGGACGGGGCCAAACCGGGTACACATGTTGAAAACTATACAGACACACGCATATCTTTGATTCGCTGAGTCTCCTGTTGAAATTGTGTATCAATAAAAAGAACTCCCTCTTATGTCATTTAGATTCCTGCATTTCTTTGAACACGTACGAGACGATTCAACAAATTGGTCTTATCTTCAACAAAAGCAGGAGCAGCTAACAGTAATGGAGTGTCCCTGTTTGCCCTGCAACTGGCTGGCAACCAGTTCAGGGTGTCCCCTGCCCACTGCCCGAAGATGGCTGGGATGGGCTCCATCACCCCCGCGACCCTACTGAGGATAAGCGGTGCAGATAATGGATGAATAGATGGAAAAGAAGCTTGAAAAAAATCGCCGCAATCCTGTGAAGTACCCATATCCGGGGAATTTAGGAATAGAAAACAAATCTGTGATGCATCGAAAGTCAGCAAAGTGGCGAGGAACACTGTAGACAAATTTGTATGTTTCTTACTTCAGGAAAATGTTCTAGACCAGGGGTGTCAAACTCATTTTAACCCGGGGGCCACACGATAGAACAAACATTCTGTTGGGGGCCGGACTAGTAGATTAAAGAGAAAGAAAAAGGTAGATAATTAATTAAGAGAAAGACGGAGGGTAAAGGAGAGAGGGCGGGACAAAGAAAGAAAGAGAGGGAGAGAGCGTGAGAAACAAGAGATAAAAAGTCGTGAGAGAGGGGGAAAAGAAAGGGAGAGGAAGAAAGAAATCCAAAGAGAAATAGAAAGACAGAAGGAGAGAAAAGAGAAAAGAAAGCGCAAAGGGTAGAAAGAAAGAGAAAAGAGAGAAAAGGAAAAAAGGAAGTTAGAGCAAAAGAAGTTAAAAAGACACAGAGAGAGAAAGAGACAAAGAGCAACAATGGAAGAGAAAGAGAGAGACACAAAGAGTGAAAGAGACAGAGAGTGGGAGAAAAGGGGTGGAAAAGAGGGAGAGAGAAAGAGAAAGAGATAGAGAAAGAAAGAAAGAAATCCAAAGAGAAATAGAAAGACAGAAGGAGAGAAAAGAGAAAAGAAAGTGAAAAAGGGTAGGAAGAGAGAAAAATAAAAGAGAGAAAAGGAAAAAAGGAAGTTAGGGCAAAAGACGTTAAAAAAGACAGAGAGAGAGAGAGAGAAAGAGACAAAGAGCAACAAAGGAAGAAAAAAAGAGAGACACAGAGAGTGAAAAGAGACAGAGTGGGAGAAAAGGGGTAAAAAAAAGGGGGAGAGGAAAAATGGTTGAAAAGAGAGAGAGAGAGAGAGAGAAATACAAGCACAGTGTCTCTGTGAGAGGCACCTGGCTTGGCAACATCAAGTTGACATATTTCAACCTGCAGCTTGTTTTTCTCTTGCGCTTCTCTGAGTGTTGTCTCGCGGGCCGGATTCAATCCCTTAGCGGGCCTGATCTGGCCCGCGGGCCGCCTCTTTGACACCTGTGTTCTAGACTGTAATTTAGGACTTAAGAATGGAATGTCTGCAATTATCTTTTGTAGTGAGTCATGTAAAGTCGTACACGGTTCCAAAAACATCCCTATCTGATGTTCTTATTCTATGTAAAACAAAATATTTCATACCAAAAAAATAAAAAATAAACTGGTGCCTGTTTAGCCCCAAGCTTTATGACGCAGTTCTATCGAGTGTGTTTTATAAGGCTTTAAGCTTTATGGATGTTTAAAGCTCATAGCGAATAGCAGACAGGATTTTCTCCCACCAAGCAAATTTCTCAGATTCATGCGTCCGAGAGAAACGGTCACGTGCAGTGTTCCCTCTAAGCTGCGCACTGCTCGCACATTCTCAGCGCACAAGAAAATCTAGCTAGCGCACAAAAATCAGGGCTCAAAATTATTAATTAAAAAGCGATTTAAGTCAAAGTTACAGTGCATGAAGGTCAAAATACACGGGTTCCCCTGACGTTGTGTCCCAAATGCGGTATTTTGAAGTCGAGTCGAAGTAGAACGAAGTTGAGTAAAGTTAGTAGAGTTTGTCGAGAACCGGCTTCTTCGGCTCGGCTCACTAAAAGGAACCGGCTCTTTTGGGTCCTAAACGGCTCTTCAGGTTGTTTTTGCTTCTTTAATCCCAACATCACCAGATATTATGTAAAATTATGCACAAAATGACTTAAAGGAAGGGGGGAATAGAACAACAAAGAAAAAAATACCAAAATGAAAAAGTAGTGAAAAGGAAGAGAAAAAAAGTTATGCCTCACAACACGTGGTAAGCTTTCTCTCCTGGCTTTGATCTCTTGGATCAAAACTAACATAAAATGCGACGGAAACAAAATGAAAATAAATCCAAACAGCTTGCCGACATCATTTTTGCCGTTCCATGTATTCCGTTACTCCCCAAGCCTGCACAAAATGGAGTCATTTTATTCATATTTAGTTTCTTTTGTCTTTTATTAGCATATTTGGTATTAGAATAATCCAAAAGTAATTGAAAGTAATCCAGTTAAAGTAACCCTACCCAACCCTGGCCAGTGAATATCTTTTGCATTTAAATGTGATTTGCATTTGATCGTACAAAATCCTTTATATCCTTCAATTATTTTCACACTGTCACTTTAAATACTGCAGTTTATAGCGTAACTGTGCCCACTAAACTAGCGCTAATAGTTGCTAGCAGCTCAAAGGAAACAAGCTCAAAAAACAATGCTATTAGTTATTGTGCCTAGCTGCTACAAGCTAACGATTTGTGAATTTCCTCAGCTGTTATTTCGGTCCGTGGAGAGGCCATACCTGTTTTATACCGCCTCCAGTGGCCAAACCGTGCATCACAGGAGTTGCGCAATCCCAGGGAATTAAACTGTGGGGTTGAGTACAGTAGCAGAGATTAGTAGTATAATTTTTCTGAATTAATTTCCGGGGGATGGAGGGGGAAGGGGAGATGTGGGGATAATAGAGAAGAGTTTGATGAATTCCATTTCGGCGTGCCGATGGCAGAACAGATTGACGGGGGATCCCTGTAATCCCTGGTTTGTTTTTGTTTGAGCCGCCATTAAACAGCAGATTGAAGACATTTGTTGCGCATAATCCCAGAGATTACCGAAGGGGGCGATAACAACAGAAAGGGAAAAAAGACATCACAGAAGGAAGTGAAATTACACAAAATAAAGATACAAAATATGGATTTTAGGAAACGAATTGACTCACGGGAAAAGAACTACAAAGTTTGCTAGGATTTTTAGATTCTAAAGGAACAAAACATGAAAAAGAGAAGAAGTGGGATATGTTGGCAACAGCTTCTAGTTTTGAGGGAACAAAAGAGGAAAGTGAGAAGATTCCGTGAGCAAATTTAAGTGTGGATAGAACAACTACATGATGTGATGAGCTCGCACAGAACAAAACATGAAAGGGGGACAAGATGAGAAATCTTGCAGGGACACTGAATAACTGTAACTGAAGAAAACAAGAAAGAGAGAAAGAAGGGGATGTATTGGACCACTAAACATGAAAGGAAACATAGGGAACGTGAGATTTGTAATGCACTAACTGAACAAAACATAAAAGGAGGCAAAGGGGATCTATTGGAATACCAACTGCAGTGGTTCCTCTATTTACAAATGTAAATGATTCTGGGAGTAGCTTTGTAACCCGAAACATTTGTATGTCTCTCTTCTTTTTCTTTATTTTTCTCTTATGACTTCCTGTCTCTCATTCTCTTTTTCTCTTTCTAGTTTTGTGTTTGGTCTCACTTTCTCACTCTCTCTCTTTTTTATATCTCTCATTCTTTCTCTCTACCTCTCTCTCTACCTCTACCTCTACCTGTCTCCTTCCTTCCTTCCCTCCTTCCTTCCTTCCTTCCTTCCATCCCTCCCTCCCTCTCTCCCTCTTCTCTCTCTCACTCTCTTTCTTGTTCTCTTGTTCTATCAACATTTCTTTCAATATTTCTTTCTCTTCTCTCCCTTCTATATTCTCTAGTTTTCTAGTTCTATTGTTCTTTCATTATTTCTTTCTTCCTTTCTTTCCTTCTTCCCTTCATTTCCCCTTTCTTTCATGCTAACTCTGCTTCTTTAATTCTTTCTTTATTTGTATTATCCTTGTTATCATTTTTCTCTCTCTCTCGCTCTCACTCCCTCTGGCTCCCGCTCTCTCTTTCTGTCTCTTTCTTTTTTCCTCTCTTTCTATCAATACCTAGTTCTATCTTTCTTTTTTTTCTTTCTTTCTTTCTTTCTTTTCTTCTTTCTTTCTTTATTTATTTTCCTCTTTCTTTCTTACTCTTTCTCTCTCTCTCTCCCTCTGTCTCTCTTTCTCTGTCTCTATCTCTGTCTCTCTCTACCTCTGTCTCTCTGTATCTCTCTCTCTTTCTCTATCCCTCTCCCTCTCTTTATCTTTCTTTCTTTGTTTCTTTTTTCCTATTGTTCTATCAATATCTCATTCTATCTTTTCCTTCATTCTTTCTTTCTCTCTGTCTCTCTCTCTCTCTTTTGTTCTTTCTCTTGTTCACTCTCTCTTTCCCTCTTTCTCTCTTACACTCTTTTTCCCTCTCATTCTTTTATTCTTGACATCTCTCTCTCTCTCTCTCTCTCTCTCTCTCTCTCCTACCCCCCCTGTCCCGCACGTCATCAGGTACAAAGTAGACGACGGACAATCTCCAAATCCCGCAAAGGACCCCCGCCCACGACCTTCATTTAGTCGACGGCGACGCTACTAGCTCCGCGCTCTCGTGTTCTAACAGAACCAAACCATCAAGCAGAACGTGGCTTGCTGACCTCCCCGCAGCCTTATGCTAATTCCGCTAATGGGCCCCCTTTAGCTGACCAATGAGGCATTTTCCAAGCCATTTGTCACACCTGCAACACGACTTCCGCGCCGGGGAATAAAGCACAGACGCAGAAAGATAAAGCACAAGGGGCGGAATCTAAAAGATGGCTGAGGTGTCTTCCTTACTTTCATGTTTTGTTCAGATAGAGCTAGTTAGTGTTCCAATATATTCTGTGTCGTCTTCCTCCACGTGTTATACAGGTAGAAGTAGTAAAATTGCTTTTGTTATATTTCTTGGTCTCCTTGACGTCGGACTTTTGTCATGTTACTTTCATGTTTTGTTCAGTCAGAATTACTCAATGTTCCAATGTATTGTGCATTGTCTTCCTCAACAGGTTGTACAGGTAGAAGTAGTAAAAGTGCTTTTGTTATATTTCTTGGTCTTCTTGACGTCGGACTTTTGTCATGTTACTTTCATGTTTTGTTCAGTCAGAAGTACTCAATGTTCCAATGTATTGTGCATTGTCTTCCTTCACGTTTTGTACAGGTAGAAGTAGTAAAATTGCTTTTGTTATATTTCTTGGTCTCCTTGACGTCGGACTTTTGTCATGTTATTTTCATGTTTTGTTCAGTTATAGTTACTCTACGCTCCAATGTATTCTGCTTTATCTTCCTACATGTTGTACAGGTAGAAGTAGCAAAAGTGCTTTCTTGTACTTGTAGGAATGTTTCTTGTGTCATCTGACTTTCATGTTTTGATCAGTTAGAGCTAGTCAGTCTTCTGATATATTTTGCGTCGTACTCCTCCACGTGTTATACAGGTCGAAGTCGTTCAAATTCTTGTGTTATGTTTCTAAGTCTCCTTGCCATTGGACCTTTGTCATCTTACTTTCATGTTTTGTTCAGTTAGAGTTACTCAATGTTCCAATGAATGTATTCTGCATTGTTTTTCTCCATGTTTTGTACAAGTAGAAGTAGTAAAAGTGCTTTTGTTATATTTCTTGGTCTTTTTGACGTCAGACTCGTATCCTGTCCACTTGTAGAAATGTTTCTTGTGTAATCTGACTTTCATGTTTTGTTCAGTTAGAGTTCAGTTAGTGTTCCATTATATTCTGTGCCGTCTTCCTCCACGTTTTGTACAGGTAGATGTAGTTTAAGGGCTTGTGTTATGTCTCTAAGTCTCCTCTGACTTGTGTTCTGTCCATGAGTGGGAATTTTTCTTGTGTCATTTTACTTACTTGTTTTGTTCAGTTAGAGCTAGTAAAAGTGCCTGTGTTATATTTCTTGGTCTTCTTGCCATTGGGCTTTTGTTCTGTCCACATGTGGGAATGTTTCTTGTGTCATAATACTTTCATGTTTTGTTCAGTTACAGTTACTCAATGTTCCAATGTGTTCTGCATTGTCTTCCTCCACGTTTTGTACAGGGAGGAGTAGTAAAAGTGCTCATGTCATATTTCTTGGTCTATGAGTGTTTCTTGTGTCATCTGACTTTCATGTTTTGATCAGTTAAAGCCAGTCAGTGTTCTAATATATTTCGTGTCGTATTCCTCCACTTTTTATACAGGTTGAGGTAGTTAAAATGCTTGTGTTACGTTGCCAGGTCTCCTTGCCATCGAACATCTGTGTTTCTTGTGCCGTCATACTTTCATGTTTTGTTATGGTAGAGCTGGTCGGCGTCGGAGCATTAGGCAGTTATTCAAGCCACATATTAGTGGGTTTTCGTTTCGTTCAGTTGTAACCAGTTGGTATTTAAATACACCCCGAGTCTTTCTCCTTTCATGTTTTGTTCAGTTAGAGCTAGTTAGTGTTCCAATATATTCAGTGTCGTCTTCCTCCACGTTTTGTACAGGTAGATGTAGTTAAAGAGCTTGTGTTATGTCTCTAAGTCTCCTCTGACTTTTGTTCTGGGAATTTTTCGAGTGTCATTTTACTTACTTGTTTTGTTCAGTTAGAGCTAGTAAAAGTGCTTCTGTTATACTTCTTGGTCTTCTTGCCATGGGGCTTTTGTCCTGTCCACCTGTGGGAATGTTTCTCGTGTCATCCTACTTTCATGTTTTTTTCAGTTAAAGAGTTACTCAATGTTCCAATGTATTCTGTGTTGTCTTCTCCAGGTTGTGTTATATTTCTTGGTCCTCTTGCCCTCTCGACTTGTATTCTGTCCACGTGTGGGAATGTTTCTTGTGTCATATTACTTTCATGTTTTGATCAGTTAGAGCTAATTAGTGTTCCAATATATTCTGTGTCGACTTTCTGTCCGTTTTTACAGGTAGAGGTAGTTAAAGTTGTTGTGTTATGTCTCTTGGTGTCTTTGCCCTCGGACTTTTGTCCTGTCCACCATTGGGAATGTTTCTTGTGACATCTTACTTTCAGGTTTGGTTCTGTTAGAACTGGTCCGTGTTGGGGCACTTTGCAGTTGTTCAAGCAACGTGTAAGTGGGTTTGTGTTTGGTTCAGTTTGAAGCAAAGGGTATTTAATTATATACAGTACTGGGACTTTCTCCTTTCATGTTTTGTTCAGTGTGCGCTAATAAATAATCTGGAATCTTATTTATTGATGTTTTCTTCACTTAGATTTAATGTTTTAGAATTTGCAGCAGCAATGTATAGCCAAGTCTGTGTTGTGTTTCAACATATTCTGCGTTTTCTTTCATGTCTTTGTTCTGTTGGATTTTGTTTTTAATGTATTCCGCTTTCTTTCGTGTTCTTTCTGTTTCGCGTCTTCATTCGGAGAGAGCTAGCGTGCCGCCATTATAATTCATCGTCTCATCGTCATGGCAGTGTCTTTGTTCTTCTGCGCGGGTAATGCTTATTTTTCTTATCTTTCTTTCATGTTTTGTCCCGTTAGAACGAGTTAACATGCATGACAGCTCCGTCAGAGAACGTTGGTGTCGGAACATTCTGCGCTGATTATCTTATTCATCAGATCCGTTTTACCAACGAATCTTGAAGGATTTGAGCAGGGTTGGGTAGGGTTACTTTAACTGGATTACTTTCAATTACTTTTGGATTACTCCAATACCAAATATGCTAATAAAAGACAAAAGAAACTAAATATGAATAAAATGACTACATTATGTGCAGGCTTGGGGAGTAAAGGAACACATGGAACGGCAAAAAGGATGTTGGCAAGCTGTTTGGATTTCTTTTCATTTTGTTTCTGTCCATTTTATGTTGCCGGAGATCAAAAAGATCAAAGCCAGGAGAGAACGCTTACCACGTGTTGTGAGTCATCATTTTATTCATATTTAGTTTATTTTGTCTTTTATTAGCATATTTGCAATTGGAGTAATCCAAAAGTCATTGAAAGTAATCCAGTTAAAGTAACCCTGCCCAACCCTGTAAATACATACATATATTCTCAAAAAATAACTAACTTTCCTTTTTAGGCGAAATTGTTTTCAATTGCTCTCCCGTTATTCATTCCTCCCCCTTCGGTCACCGTTTCCACACACACTTCATTTAAATTGTTCCAATTGCTCTTTCAGTCTCCTTAGTCAAACAGGCGGCCCGCGGGCAAGATCAGGCCCGCTATGGGATTGAATCCAGCCCGCGAGACAACACTCAGAGAAGCGCAAGAGAAAAAAAAGCTGCAGGTTGAAATTTGTCAACTTGATGTTGTCAAAGCCAGGTTCCTCTCACAAAGACACTGTACTTGTATTTATTTCTCTCCCTCCCTCTCTCTCTCTCTCTCTCTTTCTTCCACCCCTTTTCTCCCACTCTCTATCTCTGTCTCTTTCACCCCCTGTGTCTCTTTTTCTCTTCCATTGTTGCTCTTTGTCTCTTTCTCTGTGTCTTTTTAACTTCATTTGCTCTAACTTCTTTTTTTCCTTTTCTCTCTTTTCTCTCTTCCTACCCTTTGCGCTTTCTTTTCTCTTTTCTCTCCTTCTGTCTTTCTATTTCTCTTTGGATTTCTTTCTTCCCCTCCCTTTTTTTCCCCCCTCTCTCACGACTTTTTATCTTTTGTTTCTCACGCTCTCTCCCTCTCTCTTTTCTTTCTTTGTCCCGCCCTCTCTCCTTTTCCCTCCTTCTTTCTCTTATTTCTTTCTCTCTTTTTCTTTCTCTTTAATCTACTCGTCCGGCCCCCGACAGAATGTTTGTTCTATCGTGTGGCCCCCGAGTTAAAATGAGTTTGTCTTTTATTAGCATATTTGGTAAGTCATTGAAAGTAATCCAGTTAAAGTAACCCTACCCAACCTTGGATATGAGATAGTATTTTGTGTTCCTTAAAAAAGGAAAGAGTTTCATTTTAAACCCCCCCCCCCCAGTGATTCACAACCCGCTGTCCTCTTTTACGACGCAATTATATTTAATAAAGGCAATCAATGAAGTACATCGTCCATCGGCTGATTGCCGACATCCATATACTTAATGGAAATAAGCGCAGGCCGTAATTTATGTGTACGTTTGCTCCAAGTCATCAGCTCGAGTGCTTTTATAATGCGAAGGAGAAGGTTTACTGTCAATATCCCCCCGCCACCCCCCCCTCTTAGCTACACAACAGACACACGCTTTGTGGAAAATTGTGCAGATTAATGGGGCGCTAAATGAGATTGTTACTGATGTGTGCTAGCGAGGTGAGCAGAGGTGCGCGCGTGCAAACAGCGTGAAGTTTCCGACGCGCGCCTTTGAATATTCAAATTTCGGAAAGTTGGGGCGTTGTCTTTGAAGTGGAAGCTTTCAAATTGGATGTACAGTGGAAGCTCGGTTCTCGACCATAATCGGTTCCAGAACCCTGTTCGAAAACCGATTTGGTCGATCACCGAAAATCGTTTTTCCCATTAAAAGAAATGTAAAATCGTTTTAATCCGTTCCAACACCCTGAATGTTTACCATGAACGTAAACATGAAGCTAACCCAGGCTAATCGTACGTTCGCGTTAGCGTGTAAAACTAAAAAAATCAGGTCGTTTACACGTCATTTAGCACCCGGGTCTCCACTACAAGTGGCTAGCGCTTCATTGGAAAGGGAGCTCCGTTCCAACTCCCTGAATGTTTTACGTAAACAAAGCTAACCCAGGCTAATCGTACGTTCGCATTAGCGTAATCTTCCGTACGAAAGATTACGCTAACATGAACGTGTCAAAAATAAAAAAAAAGGATTATGAATAGGATTTCTTACCTTTGTGGTGGACGGTAGGGAGAGAAAAATCATCAAAAGTTTTTCGAGCTCTTCCAAAACTTGCGGCAGTTGCTTGCTAATCGCGCTAACTTCCTTAGCCGCATCACTCGATTTCACAGCCTCCTTATTCTTTACTATCGTACTGATAGTAGATTTAGCCATGCTGTATTCACTAGCAAGATCGGAAATTCATACACCTCTTTCATATTTAGCTATTATATGATATAGCATAATTAGGGGCTAAAACACGCGTACGCCGCTCAGCATCGCACCCTAGCGTACCGCCGTTCGAACTCCGATTTTTTAACCGAACAGCGAAACAAGAATTTCTCGAAATTTTTGGTCGAACACCGATTTGTCCGAACTGAGAGGCGTTCGAAAACCGAGGTTCCACTGTACAGTATTTGAACACCCTGCTATTTAGCTGTTTCCCTTTAAAGATTTTCAATTCAGGTCTGGAGACTGGCTGGGCCATGCTAGAACTTTGATAAGCTTCTTATGTAGCCACTCCTTGGTTTTCCTGGCTGTGTGATTCGGGTCGTTGTCGTGTTGGAAGACCCAGTCATGACCCATCTTCAATGCTCTGACTGAGAGAAGGAGGTTGTTCCCCAAAATCTTACAGTACACGGCCACAGTCATCCTCTCTTTAATGCAGTGCACCCATCCTGTCCCAAGTGCAGAAAAACACAAATACTTATCTACAGTTGTATCACACAAATAGAATAAAATATACCTTTATTGTCGTTGTTACAAAATGGTTTAACATATTGTGACAACGAAATTGGGCATGACACTCCAGTTTCACACATTCCCAGTGAGGTAAAAAAGCCAAGAAGATAAAGGAACAGAGAAGATAAGGTTATAAAACAAGGAGGATACAGTTATAGTTATAATTTACACAATATTTACACAAGAAATGTGGGCATGTAGGATGTTACATACAGTTTGGTATCGTAATACAATAAATTGTTAACAAATCATGCATTGTGATTTCTGGATTTTTCTTTTTAGTTTATCTCTCTCACTGTGGACTTGCACCTAGGATGAAAATTTCAGACCCCTTTATGATTTCTAAGTGGGAGAAATATGAGATTTGACAATATATATATAGATAGATAGATAGATAGATAGATAGATAGATAGATAGATAGATAGATAGATAGATAGATAGATAGATAGATAGATAGATAGATAGATAGATAGATAGATAGATAGATAGATAGATAGATAGATAGATAGATAGATAGATAGATAGATAGATAGATAATGTGTGTCATAGTTCGCCGCGAGAGTTTATGCCGCTAGCTGCATTAGCTAATAGCATCGCTTTTTTTGGATAGCTTCGGTTTAGCCGCTAACATCGCTTTAGCTTTCAATGCTAATACATTTATCAGCTAATACTTGCGTCATAATTTTGAACTAGAAGTTGTAGCTGCAACCCACAAAAGCTATTATTTTATTCTATATGAGATTAGTCGACGTCATATAGGATGCTATTTGCTATTGGTTTGTGTCTCAGCATCCCACAATGCCTTTCTCTTTTTTTGCCGTTTTTAAGCTATGGGTCCCAAGGCTTTCATTGAGGCGAAGCAAAAACATGATGACAATGGAAATGAAGCTTGGGATAATGAAGAAGTAGGGAGAAGGTATATGATAAGGGCAGTCTCAAGTTGTTAGGTTGAAGGTTTTTATCACGATACTCAAATTGATTATCTGACTCCAAATTATTGAACATCAATTTACTATTCAAACCGATATTAACCTTAGCTTCACCTTTCCTCACAATTATGCATGCTCGTTCTGAAAGAGAGAAGACCAGGGAACCAATCAGCTGAATCGCCCAAGATTTTTTTCCTAACAGCAAAAAACTAATACAGTATCGGGGGCTGGGGTCTCTCAATACAATCTGTGCTTCTCATTTTGTTTATTTTTTCCTAGCTGTTACTTTTTTTTATTTTGGTTCTCTATTTACTTTTTTTCCTTTGTTTCTTTTTCTTTTCTTTTTTCTGGCTTTTGTCTGAATTTTTCCTTCTTTTTTCTCTTCCTTTTGTTTCTTTTTTTTCTCAGCTTCTCACTACTTTTTCATTTTGGTATTTTTTTCTTTTTTATTCTACTTCCTCCCCCCTTTCTTTAAGTCATTTTGTGCATAATTTTACATAATATTTGGTCATATAGGGATGAAAGAAGCAAAAACAACCTGAAGAACCGTTTAGGACCCGAAAGAGCCGGATCCTTTTAGTAAGCCGAGCCGAAGAAGCCGGTTCTTGAAAAACTCTATTGACTTTACTCAACTTCGTTCGACTTCGACCTTGACTTCAAAATACTGCATTTAGAACACAGCGTCAGGGGAACCCGTGTATTTTTACCTTCATGCACTTAAAACTTTGACTTAATGATGCCCGTTCTAGCGTACGTGACTGTCTGGGTGGAAACACCTCACCATCTGGATTCCCAGGGGCGGGGATTCTTCCCTCAACCTTGGGCCCCCCCCCCTCCTTCGGTTCCTGTTATCTCTCTCTCGCGATTAAGCCTCAAAAACAATTTTGAAACAGCATTATTCTACTTGAATCAGCCTTGAATGATTAAAAAACAGTTAGCATAGCACTACATGTCTGCACAAAATAATAAAATTCTTCACCGTGTAAGCTTTAAATCAGTTTTAATTTGAATCCACTGTTTCCCTTCCCTACATTGCATCCACCCACTAACTCCACTGTGCCAGGTGTATGGAATGCATTTGCTAATTTCCATGGTTTTATAGTTTCACCTAACGATACCGTCTTCAGAGAGGATCGATGTCGGATCTTAGGGGTCTACTGATATTGAACACAGCACCCAAATACTTGTCTCATCTCATCTTTATTGATCCAGCCACGGAGACATACAAAATTATTGACGTCAAGGAAAAATTTACAGTGTCACCTGTCACTTTAAGTGCGCGGTTTTGGGGGTGAGACGGAAGCGGCGATAAATAACGGTAATGTAAGTCCCGTCACGTTCTTGTGAGCTAGCGTTGCGGAGGAACGCGATGCTAATGTTGATAAATCTCTGCTCTCATTACTGCAGTGGGGACTCCATTAGCGGGCCTTTGCTAATGTACTCGCCTACTCCTTTTGTTTTCTGCTTTTACAGAAGCTCCACCAATCTCGTATGTTTTAACTTGTTTGGGTTAGGGGCTGATGCACTTCCTACAAACAGAGGGCCCCAACTGGGGTTTGAACTGGGCAGGGGTGCCCAATTATCCTGCACTGTTTAAAAAAGGATGTTTTGAGCTGCATGCGTTTGTTTGGTCATCGTCAGTTTTGGGTTCTTCGGCCATTGTCATCCTGGTTGTCATTTTCACTTCAGGTTTGTTTTGTTTCTGGTGATTCTTTGCTCATTGCTGTTTCCATTTCCAGTATTGAACGTTGTTTTTAATTTAAACTTTGTCAGGTTTGGTTTTTATTTTGGGTTTCATTGCTATTTCCGTATTTTCACGACCATAAATCGCACTTATCCGATGTTTTTTCGCGACTGTTCACATTTCCACCGAAATGTGACTTGTACGCGATCTCCTGTGACTTCTAGGTGTCTCCTGTGTGAACGCCACAAGTGTCCAGCTTCCGCAGAAGAAGACACGTGACATCAAACGCAATGCGGACATTGTTCGCGGAAGGACTCATGGATGCTGACGCCGTAGCGTATCAAGTAATTTGAAATGTATTGTGCTACCAGACGGCGGCGCAGTGGTTAGCGCATGTGCGGCACAGTTTATGTCTTGGGAACCTCCTGCGTGGGTTCAAATCCAACTCCAGACTTCCTGTGCGGAGTTTGTATGTTCTCCCCGTGCTGGCGTGGGTTTTCTCCGGGCACTCCAGTTTCCTCCCACATTCCAAAAACATGCATTTCAGGTGAATTGGCCTATCCAAATTGTCCCTAGGTGTGAATGAGCGAGCGAGTTGTCTGTCCCTGTGTGCCCTGCGATTGGCTGGCCAGTTCAGGGTGTCCCCTGCCCATTGCCCGATGATTGCTGGGATGGGCTCCAGCACCCCCGCGACCCTACTGAGGATAAGCGGTGTAGCTAATGAGATGAGATGAGATGTGCTATCAGAGGCTAAACAGAGTCGTCTCCCCAAATGTGACATGTGTAGAGTATTGAACGTTTGGTCAGAATTTTGTTTTGCAATGTCAGAAAATGATCTAACAATGTCAAAACTGAGGTGAATACTGTGTTTGAAGTCAATCACATAGATATGTTCCGACTGTTACTGCTGGAATATGAGGTTGGAAATGTGGGCTTCATTTCTGCATGAAAGGTTTCCATGACCACTCCACCACAGGGGGTCCGCCCCTCCCAGGAGATCGGAACTGAGAGCTGGTGCAGGTCTCACCTCGCAAGGGCAGTCTGAATTTGGCCAGCCACGAGGTAGGACGGGATGTCCTGACAGGAGATGCTGGACCAAAACTCTGGCCGGTCCTGGCCAAGTCTCAGCTCAACAAGTAGCCAGAGAACCTTGCAAGGTCAGCAGCCACGCTTGATCATGCTAGCACCCAAACCGGTGGGACAAGCCAGCAACTTCGGAGAAGCCTGAAGTCACCAGCAGTCAACCTCTGCTTCAACACCATGCATCCTGTGGTCCTCGTCCCAACCGGCTCTCAAGCCTACCAGCCGAGGACATCATCTTCATCGACGCAGAACTTCGCAGAACATCTCGTTGTTGCTAGGTATTGCTATTGGTGTGACGTAATATAGGGAACTCTATCAAAATACAATAACGTAATAATCAAGCCAATGTCTATCCAAATGGTGCCAGTTTAAGTTCTCAACTTCTCGTTTTGTTTTATTTTTCTTATTATTGTTTTGTGTTCTATTCAAGCTTCTTCAGTAGATGATTAGCACAAGAAAAGACCATCAATCCAAGAGTGTGTGTCTGTCTTGATTAAAGTATATTGAACGTTTATTAGAATAATTTATTTACCACCCATATTCGCTACACATGTTATACTTCTTTTGAAATCAATTTGTTCCAACAAATTGATTTTGAAACAACCACAATTAGAGCGAAATAGCATATTGGGTCCCTGTTTTAAGCACTTCATTTGTTATTTAGTTTTGAAGTATTACTATAGTTTTACTATATTTTTTTTTGTATCTCTGAAGTCTGATTTTTATTGAAGTTCAGTAGTTTTTTGTAGCGTTACTATAGTTTTATTTTTGGACTATGTTTTTTTACTATTTTCTGAAGTATTTTTTAAGCATTCCCATAGTAGTATTTTTTAATATTTCTGTAGTACTTTTGTTGTGTTTCAAAAGTAGATTTTTGTTGTATATCTGTACTATTTTAGGACTATTTTTTTTATTATTACAGTACTTTTATGATTAGAGAATTTTTGGAGTATTACTGGAGTTTTATTTTCTAGTATTTTTGTATTATGTAGTATTTCCATATTGGAATGTTTGTTGTATATTTCCAGTATTTCTGTAGTATTTTTCTAGTACAGTGTTACTGTAGTTTTATTTTTGTAGTATTTTTGTGATATTTCCATAGGAGAATTTTTGTAGTATCGCTATAGGTGTAATTTACAGTATTTCTGTTGTAAACCTCTTGTAGTAGTATTTATGTAGAAATATTTCTCTAGTGTTTTTATATTATAGTATTATGTACTTGGATTTTTTTTTAGTACTTCAGTAGAAGTATAATCGATATATTTCCAAAGCAGTATTTTAGTAGTATTTCAGTCGAATTTTTGTAGTATTTCCATAGGAGTATTTTTGCCTTTATTATCTATGTAACATAACTGTAGTTGGGTTTTTTGGTAGTATTTTGGAGTAAATATGTCTGTAATAGTACTTTGTTATAGACTATTACTGTCGTAATATTTTTGTAGTATTTCTATATTATGTTTTCATTTTCAGAATGGAAGCAAATTAATATATGAGGTCTCTGTTTTTAAGCACGATATTTAATATTTAGTTTTCTAGTTATTGTCTAGTATTTTTGTTGTATTTCTGTAGTATTTATGAGTTGACACACAAAGTGATAGTGGTGGCACCAAAAAAGTGAACTCCTCTTGGGGGCCCCCTAGTGGAGCGGGGTTCTAAGCAGCAGCTTAGCTCGCTTCTGCCTCAAGGCAACTATTTGGGCGCCGTGTGTAGTATTCGCCCGATTACTTCCCTGGTAACAAAATTTAAGAAAACGATGAAAAGTGAATTGAATGGCGTCTCCGCGCACACCTGAGCTCTCCACGAGCAATACGAGAGAGAACTTTAATGACTCCCCTTCGCCGCGTGCGAGAGGCCATGAAATGAAAGTAATTACAGCAGGAAACGGCTTTTTACTTTTTTCATCAAGGTACGTCTGACTTGACGCGGAGCCCTAACGGAAGCCCCGAGCGCTTCGGCGGCGCTTGATCTTTGTCGGAACGCCGAGCGCTCGTCTAATTCCGCTAAGGCCGCTCGCCACGGATGGATTGGGTCTGCCGAGAGGGAAGCGAAAATAAACTCGTCGGGAGAATCGCACTAAATTGAGACGCTGTCGGTGATTCGGTAGACCCCGGGTTACGGCATTGATTCCTGATGAGGCAGGGGTAGTAACGTGAAATAGTCTTATGGCGGAGTATAGTCGAGTCACGTTTATTTGTGACATCCTGTCAAGACCAGAACGGAGACAGGACCCACTTGCGTTGCGGACACGTCACCGTGAACGCTGCATGTCTTGTCTCTTGTGTGAGCTTTCGCTGGGTCTTTTTCTGGTCAGTCCGTACTGTCAGGACCAGAACGGAGACAGGACCCGCTTGCGTTGCTTTTCTCACAGGTTTTATTAGAAGAAAGAGAAAGGGTTGCGCCCACGGTCCGGTGATTGCTAGGCTCGGGAAGCAGGTCGCTCTGAACGCGGAAGTGGGATTTCCGTGGCGAGCGATGGCGGTGTCGGGGACGGAAAAACGGGTGAGTAGCCGGGACAGGAGAGCAAAAACGTGGTCAGGGTCGAAAACAAGTCGTAAGCCAAGAGAAAAGAGTAGACGTGGTCAGGATCAAAAATGGGTCAAAGGGAGGAAAAAACAGGTGGGAGTCAGGGTCGAAAAAGGCTTGCCTAGTGTAAACTGAGGTTCACAGACGTACTGACAAAAGGGAACAGATAGGATTGCGTTAAAATAGGGACAGAGAGCCAATCAGAGTCCGAGGCAGTTGGCGCCAAAGGAGCGGGCCCAGGTGATGCATATCCGTAATCATGACACATGCTTAATCATAAAATGTCTCAAAGGATTGCACAGGCCACAAATACACCAACCCCTGATCTGAAACCCACATGAGGGCAAGGGAAATTACACAACCTCAACATGAGGAGAATGAAGAAACCTTGAGAAGGGACTGCACATAAGGTAACCCCTCTTCCAGGATGACCAGGCTGCAATAGATGTTGCATTGGGTAACAATACGGAAAAGAAGAGTATGAGCTCACAAGAAATGTGCCTTAGGTCTAGATTAAAAAAAACTCCCACTGAGGTTGCAGATATAATTTCCAAAGGCAAAGCATTCCACAGAAGATTTCTTCTTGGCTCTTGGAGTCACAAGTAGACCGGCATTTTCCGAGCGGAGAACATTGGGTGAAAATCAAATCAGAGAGAAAAGAGGGGGAAAGTCCATGCTAATATTTGTATGTTAGCAAGAAAACCTTAAAGTCACATCTTAAGCCGACTGGGAACAAATGCAGGTTAACTAATATTAGAGTTACATGGTCAAACTTTTTGGTCTTAGTAAAAAGTCTCGCTACCGCATTTTGAACCAGCTACAAAGGCTACTGTACCAAATATTACAATCTGGACATCGAGAGACTTTTAAGAAACATATGCTAATAGGCTAATGTGTATTTTTGTAGTATTCTGAAGAAAAAGAGCGAAAAGGCATTGTGGGAAGGTGTTCGGCCAATAGCATATTGGCATCTTCATAACGCCATCCTGCAAACCAATACCAGACTAGCATCTTATGTGACATTGGGCAAAAGTAGCTAGAAATACATACACACTAACACTGTGAAGATAATTTTTGGGGTGGAACATAAGAACAAATGTTTTGCTTATTTCATAAAGTGGGGCAAATGTCTTAACGAGAGTCTGAAAAAAATTGTATGGCACATCGTTATGCCATAAACTGGGGGTCTAGTGTGCCTAGAAAAACCTGGAGAAAATCCTTTTATAGGCATAACGAAATAATTTAATGACCTTATACAGTAATACAAAAAGAACAGTTGACTGTGAGTTTGATCATCTCTTATTTGTCAATGAATCGATTTAGTCTTTGCACGGAATTTGTTGCCATTCCTCATACGATTTGACGTCATTTTTTGTCCAGTAAGCAGAAGCTTACAATGATTGCTGATTCCTAAAACACTGCGAGGACGGCAACGTTATGGCTCCTTATATCACTGTTGGCACGAAGGCCATTCACTTGGCAGTATGTGACGCGCCGAGGCGAGTCGACCCCCAAATACACAATTCAAACGTTGACGATGAGATCATGAAATACGATGCTGGAGCAGTAACTGGCTCTAACAGAACAAAACATGAAATAGGGGCGACACGAGAAACATCCCGACATGTGGACAGAACAACGCCACTACAAAATATAATGCTGGAACACTGAAAAGCTAATGACACAGGATACCTGAACCAAAACATAAAGAAAAGGAAGGTGAGTATGCGCTCACATGTTGATTGACATTCACGAAAACGCCATGACGATGAGATCGTGAAATACGATGCTGGAGCAGTAACTGAACAAAACATGAAACTGGGGCGACACAGGAAACATCCCTACACGTGGACAGAACAACGCCACTACGATATATAATGCTGGAACACTGAATAGCTAATGACACAGGATACCTGAACAAAACAAGAAAGTAGGGTATGTACAAAACATAAAGAAAAGGAAGCAGGATATGCACTCACATGTTGATTGACATTCACAAAAACGCCATGACGATGAAATCGTGAAATATGATGCTGGAGCAGTAACTGAACTAAACATGAAATAAGGGCGACACAAGAAACATCCCTACACGTGGACAGAACAACGCCACTACGATATATAATGCTGGAACACTGAATAGCTAATGACACAGGATACCTGAACAAAACAAGAAAGTAGGGTATGTACAAAACATAAAGAAAAGGAAGCAGGATATGCACTCACATGTTGATTGACATTCACAAAAACGCCATGACGATGAAATCGTGAAATATGATGCTGGAGCAGTAACTGAACAAAACATGAAATAAGGGCGACACAAGAAACATCCCTACATGTGGACAGAACAACGACACCAGGAAATATAATGCTGGAAGACTGAATAACTAACGAATCAGGATACCTGAACAAAAATATAAAGAAAAGGAAGCAGGATATGCACTCACATGTTGATTGACATTCACAAAAACGCCATGACGATGAAATCATGAAATATGATGCTGGAGCAGTAACTGAACAAAACATGAAATAAGGGCGACACAAGAAACATCCCTACACGTGGACAGAACAACAACACCATGAAATATAATGCTGGAACACTGATTAGCTAATGACACAGGATACCTGAACAAAACAAGAAAGTAGGGTATGTACTCACATGTTGATTGACCAATAACAAAAACGCCATGATGACGAGATCATGAAATACAATGCTGGAGCAGTAACTGGCTCTAACAGAACAAAACATGAAATAGGGGCGACACGAGAAACATCCCGACATGTGGACAGAACAACGCCACTACAAAATATAATGCTGGAACACTGAAAAGCTAATGACACAGGATACCTGAACCAAAACATAAAGAAAAGGAAGGTGAGTATGCGCTCACATGTTGATTGACATTCACGAAAACGCCATGACGATGAGATCGTGAAATACGATGCTGGAGCAGTAACTGAACAAAACATGAAACTGGGGCGACACAGGAAACATCCCTACACGTGGACAGAACAACGCCACTACGATATATAATGCTGGAACACTGAATAGCTAATGACACAGGATACCTGAACAAAACAAGAAAGTAGGGTATGTACAAAACATAAAGAAAAGGAAGCAGGATATGCACTCACATGTTGATTGACATTCACAAAAACGCCATGACGATGAAATCGTGAAATATGATGCTGGAGCAGTAACTGAACTAAACATGAAATAAGGGCGACACAAGAAACATCCCTACACGTGGACAGAACAACGCCACTACGATATATAATGCTGGAACACTGAATAGCTAATGACACAGGATACCTGAACAAAACAAGAAAGTAGGGTATGTACAAAACATAAAGAAAAGGAAGCAGGATATGCACTCACATGTTGATTGACATTCACAAAAACGCCATGACGATGAAATCGTGAAATATGATGCTGGAGCAGTAACTGAACAAAACATGAAATAAGGGCGACACAAGAAACATCCCTACATGTGGACAGAACAACGACACCAGGAAATATAATGCTGGAAGACTGAATAACTAACGAATCAGGATACCTGAACAAAAATATAAAGAAAAGGAAGCAGGATATGCACTCACATGTTGATTGACATTCACAAAAACGCCATGACGATGAAATCATGAAATATGATGCTGGAGCAGTAACTGAACAAAACATGAAATAAGGGCGACACAAGAAACATCCCTACACGTGGACAGAACAACAACACCATGAAATATAATGCTGGAACACTGATTAGCTAATGACACAGGATACCTGAACAAAACAAGAAAGTAGGGTATGTACTCACATGTTGATTGACCAATAACAAAAACGCCATGATGACGAGATCATGAAATACAATGCTGGAGCAGTAACTGGCTCTAACAGAACAAAACATGAAATAGGGGCGACACGAGAAACATCCCGACATGTGGACAGAACAACGCCACTACAAAATATAATGCTGGAACACTGAAAAGCTAATGACACAGGATACCTGAACCAAAACATAAAGAAAAGGAAGGTGAGTATGCGCTCACATGTTGATTGACATTCACGAAAACGCCATGACGATGAGATCGTGAAATACGATGCTGGAGCAGTAACTGAACAAAACATGAAACTGGGGCGACACAGGAAACATCCCTACACGTGGACAGAACAACGCCACTACGATATATAATGCTGGAACACTGAATAGCTAATGACACAGGATACCTGAACAAAACAAGAAAGTAGGGTATGTACAAAACATAAAGAAAAGGAAGCAGGATATGCACTCACATGTTGATTGACATTCACAAAAACGCCATGACGATGAAATCGTGAAATATGATGCTGGAGCAGTAACTGAACTAAACATGAAATAAGGGCGACACAAGAAACATCCCTACACGTGGACAGAACAACGCCACTACGATATATAATGCTGGAACACTGAATAGCTAATGACACAGGATACCTGAACAAAACAAGAAAGTAGGGTATGTACAAAACATAAAGAAAAGGAAGCAGGATATGCACTCACATGTTGATTGACATTCACAAAAACGCCATGACGATGAAATCGTGAAATATGATGCTGGAGCAGTAACTGAACAAAACATGAAATAAGGGCGACACAAGAAACATCCCTACATGTGGACAGAACAACGACACCAGGAAATATAATGCTGGAAGACTGAATAACTAACGAATCAGGATACCTGAACAAAAATATAAAGAAAAGGAAGCAGGATATGCACTCACATGTTGATTGACATTCACAAAAACGCCATGACGATGAAATCATGAAATATGATGCTGGAGCAGTAACTGAACAAAACATGAAATAAGGGCGACACAAGAAACATCCCTACACGTGGACAGAACAACAACACCATGAAATATAATGCTGGAACACTGATTAGCTAATGACACAGGATACCTGAACAAAACAAGAAAGTAGGGTATGTACTCACATGTTGATTGACCAATAACAAAAACGCCATGATGACGAGATCATGAAATACGATGCTGGAGCAGTAACTGGCTCTAACAGAACAAAACATGAAATAGGGGCGACACGAGAAACATCCCGACATGTGGACAGAACAACGCCACTACAAAATATAATGCTGGAACACTGAAAAGCTAATGACACAGGATACCTGAACCAAAACATAAAGAAAAGGAAGGTGAGTATGCGCTCACATGTTGATTGACATTCACGAAAACGCCATGACGATGAGATCGTGAAATACGATGCTGGAGCAGTAACTGAACAAAACATGAAACTGGGGCGACACAGGAAACATCCCTACACGTGGACAGAACAACGCCACTACGATATATAATGCTGGAACACTGAATAGCTAATGACACAGGATACCTGAACAAAACAAGAAAGTAGGGTATGTACAAAACATAAAGAAAAGGAAGCAGGATATGCACTCACATGTTGATTGACATTCACAAAAACGCCATGACGATGAAATCGTGAAATATGATGCTGGAGCAGTAACTGAACTAAACATGAAATAAGGGCGACACAAGAAACATCCCTACACGTGGACAGAACAACGCCACTACGATATATAATGCTGGAACACTGAATAGCTAATGACACAGGATACCTGAACAAAACAAGAAAGTAGGGTATGTACAAAACATAAAGAAAAGGAAGCAGGATATGCACTCACATGTTGATTGACATTCACAAAAACGCCATGACGATGAAATCGTGAAATATGATGCTGGAGCAGTAACTGAACAAAACATGAAATAAGGGCGACACAAGAAACATCCCTACATGTGGACAGAACAACGACACCAGGAAATATAATGCTGGAAGACTGAATAACTAACGAATCAGGATACCTGAACAAAAATATAAAGAAAAGGAAGCAGGATATGCACTCACATGTTGATTGACATTCACAAAAACGCCATGACGATGAAATCATGAAATATGATGCTGGAGCAGTAACTGAACAAAACATGAAATAAGGGCGACACAAGAAACATCCCTACACGTGGACAGAACAACAACACCATGAAATATAATGCTGGAACACTGATTAGCTAATGACACAGGATACCTGAACAAAACAAGAAAGTAGGGTATGTACTCACATGTTGATTGACCAATAACAAAAACGCCATGATGACGAGATCATGAAATACAATGCTGGAGCAGTAACTGGCTCTAACTGAACAAAACATGAAATAGGTGCGACACAAGAAACATCCCTACACGTGGACAGAACAACGACACCATGAAATATAATCATGGAACACTGAATAGCTAACGATACCTGAACAAAAAAAGAAAGCGAAAAGGAACCAGGTGTTACGACCATATCAAACAGTGGACCCAAATGCGTAACGTTTCATACAACATGTCATTAAGGGATCGGGGGAATCAGGGAGAGAGGAAAAAACAGAGGTCGGGGCCAGAGAGAAGAGCGTGATCGGGGATCGGAAGCAAGTCAGGGAACCAGAGACAATCGGGAAGCCGGCGGCAGGGGATCGATAGCAGAAATTAGGGGATGTCAGAACCAAAACAGATACAGGACCCAATCGCGTGACGTTCTCACACAAGCTTTTTATTTTATGGGAAATGGGGAGTCATGACGTGACGCCAGAGACCAACGAGATCGATAACGAATCAGGGTAATGAAAATAAACAGGAGAAACTAGACGGGAACCAAAACTGGAGAAACTAACCAACAGGACAAGAATATACGGAAAACAAAACTGGAACCCGAAATTAAACATTACAAAAATAAAAAGGAACAATACCTGACTGCAGATATCACAGAAAACCAGGACAGAACCCACGTCATGGGGCAGAAGTTCATTGACGGGCTGACACTGAAGCAAAAGAGCGCTGAGCTTTATATACACAGAAAGTCAACCTCTAAACGGGCCGCAGCTGGCACAACACGGGCGGGGCCAATTGGGCACCATGTCAACCGTGACACACACGGGTAAGGCCAATTGGGCACCACAGCAACCGTAACACACATGGGCGTGGAAGGAATGAGGCAGGTGGGCAGGCAGGGTCGCTGGATGCAGGAACAGGTGGAAATCAAAACAGGAGCCAGACTTAAAGGTGCTTGCCTTGCATGTGCTGAGGTTTGCTGACGGACTGACCAAGAGTGACTGGAAAGGAAGCGCTTGAATAGGGAGAGGGATAATTAGGAAACGAGTGGCAGCTGGGGCTGAAAGAGTGCAACTGACAGGATTGTGTTGTACTCACATGTTGATTGACAGATAATAAAAACGCCATGACGATGAGACCAACTGGCTCTAACTGGACAAAACATGAAAGTTAGACAGCCCCCTGATGCAGTGTTCTGGTTTGCCCGCGTCCCTGCGTCCTAGACGCATCATTTTTGCTGGGGACGCATTGGGTCAAATTATTATCCGATTACTTTTTTTATCAACAAAGATTTACCGCACTCCAAACTTTTCGTCAGGCAGATCTGCCATTGTTGTCTTGGTCTCGCGCCCATCTCGGCAAAGGAGATCTCGTTGCTTCGAGATGACGTCATTGTTTTGGTGGTTGTCGAGTGAAAGAGAAGTATCCCTCCAAAAAAACAGTTGGTATTAGATGCATATCAACAAAAACATTGGTCATTTCTTCAGTGTCGGTAATAAGTCGAAACTTAATACAGAAAGTGGTAACAACGGCAATCATTCCGGCACGAAAAAACGGCGGAGAAATTCTTCAGAAGACCGCGAAGGCAAGGAAAACACGCGTTTTGAAGCGAACGATTCGACGAAAGATAAACAAAAGAATACTCCTAGCAAGAAAAGGACTTTTCTGCCAAAATGGACTCAATTATATTCCTGGTGACGCTATGAGGAGGATGATAATGGAGGCTACATATTCTGTGATGCGTGCACCCAGCGTGACAAAAAAACTGGATTGCATAAATCATTTCGCAATACGAACTTTCAGAAAAACACACTGGATCGGTACAACGACAATGAAAACCACAAACTAGCTATGGAAATTCCCTTGCTGCAATTGGACGACAGCAAACCACGAAGAATATATGAACTGAAAAATCTGAAGTGATTAAAACTACCTGAATGCATAGACTAATATTCCAGCAATATTATTTTGTCTAATGTACAATATTTTTGTGAACTGAAAAATCTGAAGCGATAACTGCTTTGTATTACCAACTAAGTGCGACGATTCAAACTGAATGAATAAAGGAAGAAAGGAGAGAAGAAGAAAAGGAGGCGTGGAGGCGATAAGAAGCTTAACAAAGAGGCTGTCAGAAGACGGAGGCACTTTTTCATTGTCTGCAGCGTTTAATGAGCGGGAATTAAACAACCACAGCATGTAATAACCTGCGAGCCAGGAGCTGATACCCGCCGTGCTCCGGGATGCTCCTTTGCGCCTTTTAATAGACTCCGAGGGTCTTCAAAATATGGGGGGGGGGCAACATGGGTAGGAAACATTACCCAGAATGAGGTCTTTAATGGGATTATTTACACAGAGGGGATTGTTTACAAAAACACAAAGGGGGTGCGGTTATATATGGACAATGTTCCCTGTCATTTTCCACGGGTCTGAGCGTTTACACAAAGTCGGTGAGCAACGCTTGAAACAACAGCGAGCAACGGCGATCCCAAGCGTGGCAACTAAGTCATTATCAAACATGTCCAAAACTTGACATCACGTTCCATTTTGCTGAGTTTCCGGCATTGCAAAAAAAAATTCACTTTTGAATGAATTGACTCATGTATTATTGCAAAGGTTGCAGGGCCTACAACCGTCATTTGTTTTTACAATTCTTTCACAAGATTTTTATTTTTTTTCCTGGTATCTTTTGACGCATAATACTAACATTTTGGGGGGCTCATTTAGTCGGTTGCAAGGTACAGAACTGTATTTAATCACATTTTTTTAGTGGAAGTACAATGTTGGCAACAAGATTGACTTGGTATAATTGGAAATTATTTGAATGCAACACGAACTTTTTCTTCTTTTTCCCTGTTTTTTTTTTATTCCTTTTAAAAAAATCTCATTGTGTTTATTTTTTCCGAGCTGTTACTTTTTTCTTTTTGTTCTCTATTTACTTTTTTTTCTTTGTTTCTTTCTCTTTTCTTTTTTTTCTGGCTTTTTCCTGAATTTTTCCTTCTTTTTTCTCTTCCTTTTGTTTCTTTTTTCTCAGCTTTTCACTACTTTTTCATTTTGGTATTTTTTTCTTTTTGTTTCGATTCCCCCCTTCTTTTAAGTCATTTTGTGCATAGTTATACATAATATTTGGTCATGTTGGGATGAAAGAAGCAAAAACAACCCGAGGAGCCGTTTAGGACCCGAAAGAGCCGGTTCCTTTTAGTGAGCAGAGCCGAAGAAGCCGGCTCTCGAAAAATTCTACTGACTTTACTCAACTTCGTTCGACTTCGACCCTGACTTCAAAATACAGCATTTAGAAGACAACGTCAGGGGAACCCTTGTATTTTTACCTCCATCCACTGTAACTTTGACTTAATTCGCTTCTTAATTAGCAATTTGGAGCCCTGATTTTTGTGAGCTGGCTAGATTTTCTTGTGCGCTGGCAGTGCGCGATTGCGCAAGCGCGCAGCTTAGAGGGAACATTGTATATGGAGATGGTTCCCCTACTGTCATGATTACTGAATCAGGGCACCTGTGGCTGCCCCGTTGGCACCAAAAGCCCTGATCGCTGATTGGTTCCCTGAGTCTTTTTTAACATCAGTCTTCCAAGTGGAAGCTGTCAGACCGTCTGCGAACCTATGCTTTCAGCTAGGCAAGCTCTGTACCTGTTGCCGACCTGTTTCTGGACCCGTTTCTGCCTTGCTCCTCCGTCCCGGCCATCGACCTGTTTTGCCCTTTGAATCCCCGTTTTTTTCCTATGTTTTTTGCTCTTTTTTTCCCAAGCCCTGTGAATTTCCGTTTTTGCCTGTGTTTTGATCCTGTTTTGTTTTCGGCCCGATCTGTTCGATTTTGACCACTTCCTGGTTCCGATCGCCGGGTCGAGTGTGCGCTCATTCCTCTTCTCCCCAATAAACCGTGAATAATGTTACGCGATTGGGTTCTCCTTCCTGTTTCTTGTCCTGGTTCATGACACTTACTTATTCCTCCCCCTTCCCCGAACATAACCCAACTTCAATCGTTTGGTGAAAATTGTTCTTTCTCTCAGTGTCAGCTTCACAACTGGAAATGTTCCACTCAAATTCAAAGCCTGGATTAGTCTAGGACTACCTGCGGAGAACAAGAAACAATACCTTCCGAGATTCTCCTTTTCAAAGCCAACAATGGCCGATCGGACCCAGCTCATCCTCGCCTTGTGATTTTTTTCCCAGCATGCTCTCTGGCCAAGATTAGCCACTCTTTGCTTTCCTCCACCTGTCGTATAACTTCGTGATAAGCACCGGGACATGGTCGTATTATTTACCGCCGGCCTTGAATTGTAATCAGGCTTGATGCGGGCCCACCAATGGCGAGAGGCTGTTTTAGCGCTCAGTAGACTATGTCTACTTGACCGGTTGTTTCAGGTTGTGAGAATTTAATTCATTTTATTCAACTCACTTTCTATTGTTTTCTTTTTTTGTTTGTTGTTTAGCATTTCAAGTTGTTAGGAATTAAATATAAAAATGTACCGTTTACCAAATTGTTCGAATGAGTTATCTGACTCCATTAACCAAACACAACCTTCATTCACCTAACAATGCGTGCTCGTTTCTTGATGTGAAAAGATAGACAAGAGACCGGCCTTTCCACACGGGGGGAGATTTCATTTCTTAAATAATTTAACTAAGTGAACTCCATCGAATTAGCCGAATTAGTGTCGCTCGAGTCTCTGTCAAGCCTTCTCTCTCGATTCTCCTTCTCGATCTCCCGGCCCACGTTTCTTTCCATAAGCTGGTGTGCCGGCTCCTCCCATGGGCGCGCCCGGAAAGCCCCCCACATGGGCTCCACCATCCCGGAGAAGAGCGTCGCGATGTCTGCCCTCGTGCGTCTGGCCTTAACTGAGTCCTGTTGTCAAAATTCCCTAGCCAAAACATTCCGCTTTTGGAACGGCGTGACCTGAAGCTCACTCAGTGAAAATCTTCATTGCACTCGATAAATGTAACTTGTATTCAATTGTACAAAATTCTCTATAGTGATATGTACAAAATCCTGTGTAGGATAAATCTGTTGCTGTTACTGGTGAGGTGCAATAAATAGTACGATCTGTTCTTCTGTATTCAAGTGTCTCAAATACTGCTCCGAAAATTTCTTTGACATACAACTTATTTTTAAAGTAATAGTTACTTTCCCTGTCAACGAAATACTTTTACTACGGAGTAATTCAATTACTAAATCAGTTCGTTTTTGGAAGTAGTGAGTCACGTGCCCAACACAGGCAAAACCGTGACAGTAGGGGGAGGAATAACTAACTGAATCTTCTTTCTAAGGCAGGGGTGTCAAACTCATTTGAACTCAGGGGCCACAGTGGATTAAAGAGAAAGAAAAAAAGAGAGGTAAAGAAATAAGAGAAAGAGGAGGGAAGAGGATAGAGGGCGGGACAAAGAAAGAAAAGAGAGAGGGAGAGAGTGTGAGAAACAAAAGGTAAAAAGTAATGAGAGAGGGGGAAAAGAAAGGGAGAGGGAGAGGAAGAAATCCAAAGAGAAATAGAAAGACAGAAGGAGAGAAAAGAGAAAAGAAAGCGCGAAGGGTAGGAAGAGAGAAAGACAAAAGGAAAAAAGGAAGTTAGAGCAAAAGAGGTTAAAAGACACAGAGAGAGAAAGAGACAAAGAGCAACAAAGGAAGAGAAAATGAGAGACACAGAGAGTGAAAGAGACAGAGACAGAGTGTGAGAAAAGGGGTGGAAAAGAGAGAGAGAGAGAGAGAGAGAGAGAAAGAGAGAAATAGAGAGACAAACAGAGAGAAATAAATACAAGTACAGTGTCTTTGTGAGAGGAACATGGCTTTGGCAACATCAAGTTGACAAATTTCAACCTGCAGCTTGTTTTTCTCTTGCGCTTCTCTGAGTGTTGTCTCGCGGGCCGGATTCAGTCCCGTAGCGGGCCTGATTTGGCCCGCGGGCCGCCTGTTTGACACTTGTGTTCTAAGGAGACTGAAAGAGCAATTGGAACCGATCGTCACTAAACAAAAAAGAAACTAAATATGAATGAAATGATGACTCACAACACGTGGTAAGCTTTCTCTCCTGGCTTTGATCTCTTTGATCTCCGGCAAAACTAACATAAAATGTGACAGAAACAAAATGAAAATAAATCCAAACAGCTTGCCAACATCATTTTTGCCCTTCCATGTATTCCGTTACTCCCCAAGCCTGCACAAAATTTAATAATTTTATTCCTATTTAGTTTCTTTTGTCTTTTATCAGCATATTTTGGTAATGGAGTAATCCAAAAGTAATTGAAAGTAATCCAGTTAAAGTAACCCTACCCAACCCTGTGTATTTACACATGAATTATACGTGTGAAGTCAAAAAACACAGTAGACAGGCTCCGAGGTTTGTTTGGATACACAGCGCCCCCTAGAGGGTACCCAGAGCGCCCCCCCTTTACCTTGACAGACATGCAAGTGATGCCAAAGCAAAGCAATCTTCCTAGGTGAGGGAGGGGTCACAAAACCATAAAGAAAATGCAAATTGGGAGTTTTGCCTTCGTTATGACATCATGGGCATGTTCCTTTTCTTGTCAGAATGATGGATTCCGGTGGCGCCGTGAGAAAATGGAATTGGCTTCATGCTTTGGGGAAAAAAAACATTTCTACTGCTGAAAATCTAGATGAAAAGGCTGTGGAATGCCTTTCATGTTCTGTTCCGTACCTTGTTGTTTTTTTGTCAGATAAACCTTGTTAGTACCGTAAATTCCGGACTATAGAGCGCACCTGATTATAAGTCGCACCCACCGCAATTGAAGAGGAAAACCGATTTTTGTACATACACAAGCCGCACCTGTATATAAGCCGCATGCGCCCACATTTAAACATGTAACACAAACGCAAAATCAACCCAAACCCGACTTCAAGTCCCGCGATTGAAACTAAATGTCCTTCATTAAAGTCCACAGTCCAAAAATCACAGCCGGCAAAATGAACGGAAAATGATACCGGTACTTAAGGTTTGATGCAGACCTGCAGAGTCCGGGTCCCGTTGAAAGTAATCCAAGGAAAAAAGTGTATATCTCCAAAGGTAAGGGTTCTTCAAGCAACTTTTTACCCACTCTTCTTTCCTTGTCTGTCCCTCACCTTTAGCGGTCCCCACTTAAACTCGGCACCCCGCGTTTGTTCCGCCCCTCCTTTTTCGTTCACCCGTGCAAAACATATCAGAATAAGTGTCTAAAATAAATACAAATAAATACATTACAAAAATATACAGTTGCAAATACAAATGATACATGGGTTACACATATTTACAAAGAAAGACGATACACCGAGAGAAATTACATAAATTGGCCGCATCACTGAATAAGCCGCAGGGTTGAAAGTTAGGGAAAAAAGTAGCGGCTTATAGTCCGGAATTTACGGTATTTCAATATTTCTTTAAGTTTTCAATTACAGCGAGTCAGTGTTCCAACATATCCTTTGTGTTTACTTTAATGTTTTGTTCTGTGACAGTTAGTTAGTGTTTCAAAATATACCTTTCATGTTTTGTTCAGTTAAACTCAGTGTCTTCACATACCCTGTGTTGTCTTCCCTTCATGTTTGGTTACAGCTAGTTAGTGTTTCAACATATCCTGGTTATCCTCCTTTCAAGTTCTGTTATACTAAAGGTAGTATAAGTCCTGCATGTTTCTTTAATGTTCAGTGACAGATAGTTCCAACAAGTCCCATGTCGTCCTCTTTCATGTTCTGTCCAGTTACACTTTTTGTCTTTTCATATCCTGTGGGCTTCTTCCTTTCATGTTTGGTTAGAGGTAGTTAAAGCTTCAACGCATTCTTGTTATCCTCTTTCATGTTTTGTCCAGTTAATCTAAGTGTCTTTACATACTCTGTGTTGTCTTCCTTTCATGTTTGGTTAGAGCTACTTAGTGTTTCAACGTATCCTGGTTATCCCCTTTTAAGTTTTGTTATGTTAAAGCAAGTTAGTGTTCTGACTCACGCTGTATGTTTGCTTTAATGTTCAGTGACAGATAGTTAATGTCCCAACATATCCAGCGTCGTCCTCTTTCATGTTTTGTCCAGTTAAACTTTTTGTCTTTACATATACTTCGTTGTCTTCCTTTCATGTTTGTTTAGAACTAGTTAGTGTTTCAACATATTCTGCTGATCCTCCTTTTAAGTTTTGATATGTTAAAGTTAGTTAGTGGTCCCTGTATGCTTCCTTTAATGTTTTGTTCAGTGATAGCTAGTTAGTGTTTCAACATACCAGCGTCGTCTCCTTTCATGTCTTGTCCAGTTAAACTGTGCGTCTCTACATATCCTGTGTTGTTTTCCTTTCATGTTTGGTTAGAGCTAGTTAGTGTTTCAGCATATCCTGGTTATCCTCCTTTCAAGTTTTGTTATGTTAACGGTAGTTAGTGTTCCAACACGTCCTGCATGTTTCCTTTAATGTTCAGTGACAGATAGTTAGTGTCCTAACATATCGCGCGTCGTCTCCTTTCATGTTTTGTCCAGTTAAACTTTTTGTCTTTTCATATCCTGTGGGTTTCTTCCTTTCATGTTTGGTTAGAGGTAGTTAAAGCTTAAACGCATTCTTGTTATCCTCCTTTCGTGTTTTGTCCAGTTAATCTCAGTGTCTTTACATACTCTGTGTTGTCTTCCTTTCATGTTTGGTTAGAGGTAGTTAAAGCTTTAACACTTTCTTGTTATCCTTCTTTCATGTTTTGTCCAGTTAAACTTTTTGTCTTTTCATATCCTGTGGGTTTCTTTCTTTCGAGTTTGGTTTAGAGGTAATTACAGGTTCAACACATTTGTGGTATCCCAATTACAAGTTTTGTTATGTTAAAGCAAGTTGGTCTTCTAACTCACCCTGTATGTTTTCTTTAATGTTCAGTGACAGTTAATGTTCCATCAGATCCCGCGTTGTTTGTCCAGTTATACGTTGTGTCTTTACATATACTTCGTTGTCTTCCTTTCATGTTTTGTTAGAACTAGTTAGTGTTTCAACATAATCCGGTGATCCTCCTTTTAAGTTTTGTGATGTTAAAGCTAGTTAGTGGTCCCTGTATGTTTAATGTTTTGTTCAGCGACAGCTAGTTAGTGATTCAACGTATCCTGAACCGTCTTCTTTCATGTTTTGTCCAGTTAAACTTTTTGTCTTTTCATATCCAGTGGTTTTCTTCCTTTCATGTTTGGTTAGAGGTAGTTAAAGCTTCAACACATTCTTGTTATCCTAATTTCAAGTTTTGCTATGTTAAAGCAAGTTAGTGTTCTAATTCCCCCTGTATGTTTTCTTTAATGTTCAGTGACAGATAGTTAATGGTCCAACATATCCCGCGTCGTCTCCTTTCATGTTTTGTCTTTACATATACTTCATTGCCTCCCTTTCATGTTTGGTTTGAACTACAGTGGTTAGTATTCCAACATAATTCGGTTATCCTCTTTTTAAGTTTTGTTATGTTAAACCTAGTTAGTGGTCCCTGTATGTTCCCTTTATGTTTTGTTCAGTGACAGCTAGTTAGTGTTTCAACATAACTTGGACCGTCTTCTTTCATTTTTTCTTTTTTTTTCCCAGTTAAACTGTGCATCTCTACATATACTGTGTTGTTTTCTTTCATGTTTGGTTAGAGCTAGTTAGTGTTTCAACATATCCTGGTGGTTATCCATCTTTCAAGTTTGGTTATGTTAAAGCTAGTTAGTGTCCCTACTTGCTCTGTGTTTTTGTTCTGTTAGCGTTAGTGTTCCAACATATCCTCTATTGTCTTTCTTTCAGATTTTGTTCAGTTAAAGCTACTTAGTGTACCGACATATTCTGCATATATTATATATATATTATATTATATATTTGTCTCTGTTTCATGTTTTGTTCCGTTAGAGCTAGTTTGCGTTGTAACCCATCCCGCATCTGTGTCATCATTCCTTTCATATGTTTGACACAGAATATTATATATAAGTTCGTTTGACGGGCTGACCCTGAAGCAAGAGAGCAGTGAGCTTTATATAGACAGAAAGTCAATCTCTCAACGGGCCGCAGCTGGCGCCACATGGGCGGGGCCAATTGGGCACCATGGCAACCACGACACACACGGGCGCGGCCAATTGGGCGCCATGGGAACCATGGCACACGGAGGAGGAAGTTGTTTAACTTTTGAAGCTTATCTTCCAAAAGTAAGTTGAACTTTATTCATCTTTGTCGAGCAAATTATTTTATGAAATGTTTAGTTTTTAGTACAAAACAATACAGGTTACTCAAACAAGCCTTAAATATAAATCTATAAACCTTAAACATACAAAATATAGCACTGAAGCAACTTACGAACGATCTCGTTGGTAAGTAGGGCAGCGTCTGTACACTGCTTTGGCCTCGACTGAGCTTCCTTAAGTTAGAAGTTCACTGTGTGCGACCAGGGTTGGGTAGGGTTACTTTAACTGGATTACTTTCAATTACTTTTGAATGACTCCAATACCAAATATGCTAATAAAAGACAAAAGAAACTAAATATGAATAAAATGACTCAATTTTGTGCAGGCTTGGGGAGTAACGAAACACGTGGAACGGCAAAAATGATGTTGGCAAGCTGTTTGGATTTATTTTCATTTTTTTTCCGTCGCATTTTATGTTCGTTTTGCCGGAGATCAAAGAGATCAAAGCCAGGAGAGAAAGCTTACCACGTGTTGTTGTCACGAGGGAGACCGGACCAGAACGGAGGCAGGAGGCAGGAAGGGAGAACTCATTTGCGGTGACAATCATAACTTTTATTCAACAAAATAAAAGTCGTCCAAAACTCCGGGACAAAACAGAACAAAAACATTCTTACACTCAGAATGGGCAGGTACAGGTTTCCTCCGACTCAAACTAAACAGGACAGGGCATAACAGAACGGAAAATGTGTAATGAGCCAACACCCGCAATACCCACAACACAACCTTAAGTAGCACACACGCAATTAGCTGATCTGCTTCAGCTGGTGCCCAGGGGGCGGGGCAGACCGGTCGCCACGGCGACCATGCTGGCCATGACAGTTGTGAGTCATCATTTTATTCATATTTAGTTTCATTTGTTTTTTTTTTACCATATTTGGTATTGGAGTAATCCAAAAGTAATTGAAAGTAATCCAGTTAAAGTAACCCTACCCAACCCTGTGTGTGACCAAATAAAGAACCAGGTTTGAAACCGATTGCAATCCAGTATTGCTTTTTAAATCAAGACGACTTTGCAATCTCACATTTTGTAGGGAAATCCGACTGGTTCGGTTCCCCTCCCTGCAGGATTTGGGAGTTTTTTTTTCATATTTACTTGGTTATTAAATCTGACTGATTGTGTTTGCTCTCGGCCCTTTATAATCCATTCATCCTCCTTCCGGTTTAATCCTTTCCACCGAGGTTCAATATGAATACGGTGAAATACAAAGACGAGCGTTTTTGTGTGAAATCGAAGTCAGAAACGAACGCTAGCCTCCTCAGCAAAGGATGTATTCTGGATTGATGATGTTGAGAGTCTCCAGGTGGAAAGCTGAAATCAGGCGAGTTTACCGGGTCCGCAGTTCCCTCTTCTTAAATCCTCCCCGGACTCACAAGTACACAATGAGCGTCACACAACTCATCCAGATGCTGATTGACAGTCGGCGCAATTGTTTTTCTCTTTTGCCTCGCCATATCTGCCCGTTATTTGTCTCTTCTTGATTTCCTCCAGGTCCGCCCTAAGTCAACAGCTTTAGGTCAACAACCCCCGAGTCAATGTTGACTCGAGAAAGTGCCGGCACTCTACTTTGGGAGCGTTTTCCTCCTTTTATTTATCTTAGAGAAACTCTCAAGAAGTACAAGAAGTACAAAATGGTGATCGATGATTTGATTTAGGGGTGGGTGATAGGACGATGTGAGATCTTTAGATCATCTATTTATCTCTTTCTAAGCCAGGGGTGTCAAATTTATTTTAGCTGTGGGAAACATGGTAAAAAAAATCTCACGGGGGCCAGGTTAGAAGATTAAAGAGAAAGAAAGAAAGAAAGAAAGAAAGAAAGAAAGAAAGAAAGAAAGAAAGAACAGAAGAAAGAAAAGAAAGAGAAGGAGAAAAAGAGCAAGAGAAAAGAAAAGAGTGAGAGGAATAGGGAGAACACAATAGAGAGAGAGAGAGAGAGAGAGAGAGAGAGAGAGAGAGAGAGAGAAAGGGCAAAATAGAAAAAGGGAGAGAAAACAGAGAAATGGAGAGAAACAGAGAGAGAAAAAGAGAGAGAAAAATAAAGAAAAGAGAGAAAGAGAGATGCGGTATAAGAGAGAGAGAGAGAAATAAAAAAGAGAGAGAAAAGACAGAAAGAGAAATATGGAAAGAGAAAGATAGAGAAAGAGAGAGAAAGATTGAGAAAGAGAGAGAAAGATAAGGAGAAAGCGAGAAAGAAAGTGAGAGAGAGACAGAAAAGAAGAGGTAAAGAAAAAAAGAAAGAGAGGGAGGGAGGGAGAAAAAGAGAGGAGGAAAGAGAGAGAGAGAACAAGTGAGAGAAAGAGAAAGAGAAAGAGCAATAGAAAAATAAAAGGAGAGAGCAATAGAGAGAACACAATAGAGAAAGAGAAAGGGAGAGAGAGAGAAAGAGAGATGGAAAAAGAAAAAGAGAGAAAGAAGATGAGAAAGAGTGAATGAGTCAAGGAGAGAAAGAAAATGAGAGACAAAACGGGAGGGATAAAGAGAGGAAGAGAGATGGAGAAGAGAGAAGAAAAAATAGGGGAGACAGAGAAAGTCCAAGGGAAAAAGAAAGAGAGAGAGAGCAAAAGAGAGAGAGAGAGAGGGGAGAGAGAAAGACAAAGTAAGAGAGTCAGAGAGAGTGAGACAGAGAGAGAGACAGGGAGAGATACAAAGAAAGACAGAGAGAGACAGAGAGAGAGATACAGAGAAAGAAGAGAGAGAGAGAGAGAGAGAGAGAGAGAGAGAGAGAGAGAGAGAGAGAGAGAGAGAGAGAGAGAGAGAGAGAGAGAGAGAGAGAGAGAGAGAGAGAGAGAGAGAGAGATGGATCACTATTTATTCCATACAGAGGCTTTCATTCCAAATGTAGTAGGAAAGAGCTAAAAGGCCGGGAAGGACAGACCAAACCGAAAAAAAGTAATCTGATTACAAGAGAGCCATACGGAGCAACACAGTCCAACAGACGGAGAGCAATGTGAGCATTTGGAGGATACATGAGGCAGTTATCCAGCTATTTGCTTTCTCCTACAGGAGCAACCGAGTGGCACTAATGACCAGGCAGGGGCTGGTAAACACATTTCTGCAACCGCTCGGAAAAAAAACAAACTTCGCTTCTTCTCTCGTTTCACACTCGCCCCGCCCTGTTCTCACCACCCCGTTCCGTTTCAGGACATGTCATAAAACTGCCGAAAGAGCCCCGGGTTACGATTTGTGATTTTGGTCGGATGCATTCTTGGCATTCCTTTGTGGATCAGAACAAGTTGGGTAGCCGGGATAGGAGAACGAAACGTGGTCGGGGATCGGGAGCAAGTCAGGGAACCGGAGAGGATCCGGAAGCCAGGGTCAGGGGAACGATAGCAGGAATCGGAAGAAGGAATCAGGCAGGACGAGGAGGTGGGCAGGCAGGTCGCCGGATGCAGGAATAGGTGGGAATCAAAACGGGAACCAGAGTCAAAAGTGATTGCCTTGCATGTGCTGGGGTTTGCTGACGGACTGACCAAGAGTGACCGGAAAGGAAGCGTTTGAATAGGGAGAGGAATGATTAGGAAAGCTAGGGTGAAGGCAATCAGGATTGTGACACCACTGTTATAGCATTGCTGAAATTCCTTTGAAAATCATTCTCAATTTATGACCCGCTTTTGAGTCGAACTGTCAAAGATGCAGTCAAGTCATGATTTATGGCTGTGGTTATTACAGTCCTGAAATTATTTTGTGAATTGTGATTGATTCATGACTCATCATTAAAATGTCAAAGGAGCTTTCAAGCCATGCTTTAGGACAGCTGTTATAACATTCTTGAAATTTCTTTCAAAATCATTGTCGATTTGTGACCCATCGTCAAACGGTCAAAGCAGTCAAGCCATGATTTATGGCTGTGGTTATTACAGTCCTGAAATTATTTTGTGAATTGTGATGGATTCATGACTCATCATTAAAATGTCAAAGGATCATTCAAGCCATGCTTTAGGACAGCTGTTATAACATTCCTGAAATTCCTTTCAAAATCGTTGTCGATTTGTGACCCATCGTCGAACTGTCAATGGAGCATTGAAGTCACGATTTATGGATTTGGTTATAACCGTCCTGAAATTATTTTGTGAATCATGATTGATTCGAGACTCATCATAAAACTGTCAAAAGAGCAATCAATCCAAGATTTAGGACTGCTGTTTTATCATTCCTGCAATTCCTTTCCAAATAATCATGGATTTGTGACCCATTGTCAAACTTTCAAAGGAGCATTCAAGTCACGATTTATGGATTTGGTTCTTACAGTCCTGAAATTCTTTTGTGAATTATGATAGATTCATGACCCATCATGAAAATGTCAAAGGAGCATTCAAGCCAAGATTTAGGACTGCTGTTTTATCATTCCTGAAATTCCTTTCCAAATTCTCATAGATTTGTGACAAATTGTAGAACTGTCAAAGGAGCATTCAAGTCCCAATTTATGGATTTGGTTATTACAGTCCTGAAATTATTTTGTGAATCGTGATAGATTCATGACCCATCATGAAAATGTCAAAGGAGCATTCAAGCCAAGATTTATGGATTTGGTTATAACGGTCCTGAAATTACTTTGTGAATCATGATTGATTCGAGACTCATCATAAAACTGTCAAAAGAGCAATCAATCCAAGATTTAGGACTGCTGTTTAATCTATCCTGAAATTCCTTCCCAAATATTCATGGATTTGTGACCCAATGTCAAACTGTCAAAGGAGAATTCAAGTCACGATTTATGGATTTGTTTATTACAGTTCTGAAATTCTTTTGTGAATCATGATAGATTCATGACCCATCATGAAAATGTCAAAGGAGCATTCAAGCCAAGATTTATGGATTCGGTTATAAGCGTCCTGAAATTATTTTGTGAATCGTGACTGATTGGAGACTCATCATAAAACTGTCAAAAGAGCAATCAATCCAAGATTTAGGACTGCTGTTTTATCATTCCTGCAATTCCTTTCCAAATAATCATGGATTTGTGACCCATTGTCAAACTTTCAAAGGAGCATTCAAGTCACGATTTATGGATTTGGTTCTTACAGTCCTGAAATTCTTTTGTGAATTATGATAGATTCATGACCCATCATGAAAATGTCAAAGGAGCATTCAAGCCAAGATTTAGGACTGCTGTTTTATCATTCCTGAAATTCCTTTCCAAATTCTCATAGATTTGTGACAAATTGTAGAACTGTCAAAGGAGCATTCAAGTCCCAATTTATGGATTTGGTTATTACAGTCCTGAAATTATTTTGTGAATCGTGATAGATTCATGACCCATCATGAAAATGTCAAAGGAGCATTCAAGCCAAGATTTATGGATTTGGTTATAACGGTCCTGAAATTACTTTGTGAATCATGATTGATTCGAGACTCATCATAAAACTGTCAAAAGAGCAATCAATCCAAGATTTAGGACTGCTGTTTTATCATTCCTGAAATTCCTTCCCAAATAATCATAGATTTGTGACCCATTGTCAAACTTTCAAAGAAGCATTCAAGTCACGATTTATGGATTTGGTTATTACAGTCCTGAAATTCTTTTGTGAATCGTGATAGATTCATGACCTGTCATGAAAATGTCAAAGGAGCATTCAAGCCAAGATTTGTGGATTTGGTTATAAGCGTCCTGATATTATTTTGTGAATCACGATTGATTCCAGACTCATCATAAAACTGTCAAAGGAGCAATCAAAGCAAGATTTAGGACAGATGTTTTATCATTCCTGCAATTCCTTTCCAAATCCTCATAGATTTGTGACCAGTCGTAGAACTGTCAAAGGAGCATTCAAGTCATGATTTATGGATTTGCTTTTAACCGTGCTGAAATTATTTTGTGAATCACGATTGAATCGAGACTCATCATAAAACTGTCAAAGGAGCAATCAAAGCAAGATTTAGGACTGCTGTTTTATCATTCTTGCAATTCCTTTCCAAATCCTCATAGATTGTTGACCAATAGTAGAACTGTCAAAGAAGCATTCAAGTCACAATTTATGGATTTGGTTATTACAGTCCTGAAATTCTTCTGCGAATCGTGATAGATTCATGACCCATCATGAAAATGTCAAAGGAGCATTTAATCCAAGATTTAAGACTGCTGTTTAATCATTCCTGAAATTCCTTCCCAAAAAATCATGGATTTGTGACCCATTGTCAAACTGTCAAAGAAGCATTCAGGTCACGATTTACGGATTTTGTTATTACAGTCCTGAAATTATTTTGTGAATCCTGATAGATTCATGACCCATCATGAAAATGTCAAAGGAGCATTTAAGCCAAGATTTAGGACTGCTGTTTTTTTATTTTGTTTAGGACTGCTGTTTCCTGAAATTAATTTTCAAATTCATATACCAGTATATATGAATGTGTACTTCCTAAACTGTCATAGATTTGTGGTAGTAAAGCTGGAAAACTCATGTTATGGTGACAACATACTCAGTGACCTTTAATAATCTAACACCGATCACACACCTGCGGGTTTGTTTGAAAACAGCCACCTGCCTGGTATGTGACGCTGCCCCTTTAAAAGGGAAGCGAAGGACTCAGAGTAATGCGAATACTTTTGGGGGATTTAAGTTACTTAGTAACGGCTTCGATGTAGCATAATGTAGCGGAGTAAGAGTACTGTTTCTTAATCACAAATCTACTTAAGTCAAAGTAAAAAGTATAGTGATTTAAAAATACTCCCATTGTCATGGTTGCCATGGCGCCCAATTGGCCCCGCTCCTGTGTTTCATGGTTGCCATGGTGCCCAATTGGCCCCGCCCGTGGGATGCCAGCTACAACTCGTTGAGAGATTGGATTTCTTTCTATATTAAGCTCAGCGCTCTCTGGCGTTTTTGTCAGCCCGTCAAACGAACTTCTGCCCCACAAGAGGTGGGTTCTGACTTGGTCCTGTTTTCCTGGGATATCTCCAGTCTGGTATTGTTCCCGTTTATTTTTGTACTGTTTAATTTCGGGTTACTTTTTTGTTTCCGTCTGTTTTTGTCCTGTTTGTTAGTTACTTCAGTTTTTGTTCCCGTCTAGTTTCTCCTGTTTATTTTCGTTATCCTGATTTGTTATTGATCTCGTCGGTCTCTGGCTTCCTGTCTTTCCACGCTAGACCGGCTACCTAACATGCATGACTCCCCATTTCCCGTAAAATAAAGGCTTGGGTGAGAACGTCACGCGATTGGGTCCTGTATCTGTTCTGGTTCTGACACCCGCGAGTGCAAAAAGTCCTTAAACGTATTCAAGTAAGTGTGGAGGAGTAAATGTAACTAATTACTACTCACCTCTGCAGTCATGCATCATAAATCTATTGCCTTTGAGAGTTTTATGACAGGTGGAGGTCATAAACATTGGTTTCTTATTATGGCGTCCAAAAAGTGTTATAAAACTAAATTAGATTGGATCAAATGACTCATTTTGTTCTTGTTTTTTTTCCTTTGTTTTGTCTTTCAGTCATTTAGCGCTCGTGTGTTCTAAAGCTGGCCGCTTCCCCCAAAATTGAAGCAACAAAAAAAACAAGGCCATATGCGTGAGGAGAAGATGCCAGGCCAGAATGGCGGTGGGAGAGTTGGACCCAAACAGAAGAGTAATGAGGCAAGGAACTAAACAAGGCGCCACGATGAAGTCCAAGCACAATTCTTCGCCAAAAAAATCAAAAAAGAAAGAAAAACATGCTTATTTTAAGGGTAAGGGTGCATAGTTTGAGATGCCCTTCAAGAGTTTTAAATAAAACATCCACACCATCTATCTGCTTTGGGGTTCCAGCCATGGAGCCCATCACGCTGGAGAATAGGGGGCCGGGGGCACAAGCCAGGAACGGAGACAGAACCCAATAGGAACGCGGAAGTGGCACTTCCGTGTCAAGCAAGAGTAGTCGTTGACAGCGAGAAAACAGGTCGATGTCCAGGACGGGGGAGCAAAACAGAAACGGGTCCAGAAAAAGGTCGGCAACCGGTATCAGGCAGGAAACGGGGCAAAACAGGTCGATGGCCGGGACAGAGGAGCAAAAGCAGAAACGGGTCCAGAAAAAGGTCGGCAACAGGTATCAGGCGGAAAAACAGGGCAGGATAATGTCGGAGAGTACAAAAGCTTGCCTAGCCGAGAGCATAGGTTTGCTGACAGTCTGACGGCTTCCTTTCGGAAGACGGGAGTTTAAAAAGAGTTCAACAGCCAATCAGATCGGTGAACCGAATCAGTAATTTTTATAAGGGGGTTTGATGTTACGCGCGTGCTAGCAGTTTTCCTTTATTCTAGGATGAAAATGGTGAAAGGAAGAAAAGGACTGTTTCAAATATAGTCCGAAGGCTAACCCTATCCCCCAAAAACATAAAAAAGTAAGCGTTTGTTCGAGCGCATACAATAATTTCACATACTTGCACGCGCAACAAAAGGAGCTTCACAGAGACTATAATGATTGATAGTTTTTTTCTTTTTTGAATACACATATTTATTGTATTTTGTCCTATTTTAATATTTTAAATATGTTTTTTCATTTTTATTTCTTAAGTTAGAAACATTCCGTCCTTTCTGAGATATATTTTGCTAATTTTAATAATATTTTTTCTTAAATATGTTAAAATTGTCACAACCGGCACAAGCAGGGGACCCAAATGCGTAACGTTTACACAATGCTTTTTTAAGTGATCAGGGAAGTTAGGGCGAGAGGAAGGAGACAAACGTAAACGAAGTGTTGTCGGGGATCGGAACAAGTCGGGCAGCCGGGACAAGTGGGAAGCCAGGGATTGAAGATCGATACAGGAAACAGAATCAGGATACGGGTAGCCGGGACAGGAGAACGGAGCTTGGATCGGGGATTGATACAGGAAACTGAATCAGGATACAGGTAGCCGGGACAGGAGAACAGATCTTGGATCGGGGATCGATACAGGAAACTGAATAAGGAAACGGGTACCCGGGACAGGAGAACGGAGCTTGGATCGGGGATCGATACAGGAAACTGAATCAGGATACGGGTAGCCGGGACAGGAGAACGGAGCTTGGATCGGGGATCGATACAGGAAACTGAATAAGGAAACGGGTAGCCGGGACAGGAGAACGGAGCTTGGATCGGGGATCGATACAGGAAACTGAATAAGGATATGGGTAGCCGGGACAGGAGAACGGAGCTTGGATCGGGGATCGATACAGGAAACTGAATAAGGATATGGGTAGCCGGGACAGGAGAACGAAGCTTGGATCTGGGATCGATACAGGAACCTGAATCAGGATACAGGTAGCCGGGACAGGAGAACGGAGCTTGGATCGGGGATCGATACAGGAAACTGAATAAGGAAACGGGTACCCGGGACAGGAGAACGGAGCTTGGATCGGGGATTGATACGGGAAACTAAATCAGGATACAGGTAGCCGGGACAGGAGAACGGAGCTTGGATCGGGGATCGATACAGGAAATTGAATAAGGAAACGGGTAGCCGGGACAGGAGAACGGAGCTTGGATCGGGGATCGATACAGGAAACTGAATAAGGAAACGGGTAGCCGGGACAGGAGAACGGAGCTTGGATCGGGGATCGATACAGGAAACTGAATAAGGAAACGGGTAGCCGGGACAGGAGAACGGAGCTTGGATCAGGGATCGATACAGGAAACTGAATCAGGATACGGGTAGCCGGGACAGGAGAACGGAGCTTGGATCGGGGATCGATACAGGAAACTGAATAAGGAAACGGGTAGCCGGGACAGGAGAACGGAGCTTGGATCGGGGAACGATACAGGAAACGGAATCAGGATACGGGTAGCCGGGACAGGAGAACGAAGCTTGGATCTGGGATCGATACAGGAAACTCATAAGCCAGCTTTTAGCGGGGTGACACGTGCTACTACTGGGACTTTGGATCGGTATTGGAAGGGCAACACGGATCACAAAGTCGCTAATCATCTCAAGTCGCTGTAAAAATTTCCATGCCAAGACCTTGGCCACGTACCTTGTACACTGCCTTCGGATCTAGGATAGACTAATACGGCATTTGGGATTTGAGTAGGGAGACCAGGCCAGGAGGTAAAACCTATATTGATGTGATTTCTTTGTATCCGAGTCTTTTCTATATGGGTCAAATGCTTCCTGTAGTCTTTCACCAGGTTTGCACACACTGTAGGAGGGATCTTGGGCCACTCCTCCACACAGATCTTCTCTAGATCAGACAGGTTTCCGGGCTGGCGCTGAGAACCACGGAGTTTGAGCTCCCTCCTAAGATTTTCGATTGGGTTCATTTCTGGAGACTGGCTGGGGCATGCTAGAACCTTGATAAGCTTTTTACGGAGCCACTCCTTGGTTTTGGTTGGAAGACCAGGCCACGGCCCATCTTCAATGGTCTGACTGAGGGAAGGAGGTTGTTCCTCAAAGTCTCACAATACACGGCTCCAGTCATCCTCTCTTTAATGCAGTGCAATCGTCCTGTCCCATGGGCAGAATGACACCCCCAAAGTATGATGCTACCAACCCCATGCTTTACTGTAGGAATGGTGTTCTTCGGATAGTACTCCTTATTCTTCTTCCTCCAAACACACTTTGTGGAATTATGACCAAAAAGTTCTATTTTGGTCTCATCTGACCACAAGATTCCACCCGTAATCCGGCTTCCTCTTCCTAGTTCGTGTGTAAACAACCTATATTATATCTGTAGCGCACTAAGAACTTTGACATTTTGATTGTTTAATATTTCGGGCATCCATTCAATATGGTTGGTGTAAAGTGTGAAGAAGAGGCGAGCCATTTCTTTTGAAATGAAAGTGGAATAAGAAAGCTTGATGTGGTTGAAAAAATGGTTGGATCGCTTGTTTCGGCCAATCTCTAACATGGAGGAGAACATCTTGAATAGTATCTTCCAAAAGTAAGTTAAACTTAACTTTATTTATCTTTATAGTGTCACGGACCGGGGCAGGAAACAGAATTTAGAACCCACTCGCGTAACGTACTCACAATTTATTGGGGAGAGGAGGAATGCGCGCACACTCGATCCGGGGATCGATGGTCGCGGAAGTAGATTCAAATCTGAAAAAGAAAAGCTGTCAAAAAACAAACGGATCAGGCCAAAAATAAAATAGGATCAAACACAGGCAGATTCTAGGCAACTAGGCATTTAACACAGAGTTTAACAGACGTTTTGCAGAAGTTTCACAGAAGTATCACAGAAGTCTCACAGATGCTGTTGTAGAAAATAAACTTGCATTTGTAGAATAGATTTGCATACATTTAGAAAGAAATGTAGAAAGACTTGCTTACAGTTGGGAGAAATGTTGTTTACATCTCGCGAAGGTCTCTGCGGACGAATTAGTATAAACAATCCTCCTCAAGGGAGGATAAGAGATAACGGCAAAGGGCAAGGTGACATAAACTGGCATAAACTTAAAAACACTTCCAAATAAGGACGGAATCCTGGGCATGTACGCCTTCAGGCGTGAAAAGGGACGGGGCCAAACCGGGTACACGTGCTATGTTGAAAACTATAAAGACACACGCATATCTTTGATTTGCTGAGTCTCTTGTTGAAATTGTGTATCAATAAAAAGAACTCCCTCTTATGTCATTTTGATTCCTGCATTTCTTTGAACACATATGAGACGATTCAACAAATTGGTCTTATCTTCAACAATGCTCAGAAAACTAACGGCTCAAAGGAGCGCGTTTAAGTACTGCCAAGGAGCAATCAGTCTATGCGTCTCAGCTGTTGTCCATGGGCGGGGCCAATTGGACGCCATGGCAACCGTGACATATAGAGCATATTTTTTTATGAAATGTTTATTTTTTTAGTACAAAATAATTCAGGTTACTTATACAAAGCTTTAACATACAAAATATAGCACTGGAGCAACTTACGAACGAATTTAACTTACGAACGATCGTCCGAAATCTCGTTCATAAGTTGAGCAGCGTCATGTATTTTTGCCTAGTATTTAAATCAATGTTTCATCAATAAATATTACATACTTTCTTTCTAAACTCGCTTAAAAGTTTCATCAGAAAAGCCGTCCTTTATTGTAAACGGTAAAAATGAGAGATTCTACTGCGTCTTTCCTTCCGTCTCGAGTAAGAGAAGAATTCAAAACAATGAGCGTTATCGCACCAGCCGCTGAATTAACAGAGATAAGAAAATTCATTAGGCGCTCGCTTGCTAATGACGAAGATGAAATTACGGAAAAAAGACGAGCGACAAAAAACAAGAGAGAAAGGAAGTATCAATCGTGTGCGTGCAAACTCCGACTTTGAAACTGTAACACATTTTGGTACTGGTGGAAACAATTCTGGTCTGAACTTGGGAGGATAATGTGTTTGGGATATATCTCATCTCATCTCATCTCATTAGCTGCACCGCTTATCCTCAGTAGGGTCGCGGGGGTGCTGGAGCCCATCCCAGCAATCATCGGGCAGTGGGCAGGGGACACCCTGAACTGGTTGCCAGCCAATCGCAGGGCACACAGGGACAGACAACTCGCTCGCTCAGTCACACCTAGGGACAATTTGGACCGGCCAATCCACCTGAAATGCATGTCTTTGGAATGTGGGAGGAAAACGGGGAGAACATACAAACTCCGCACAGGAAGTCCGGTAGCTGGATTTGAACCCACCGTTTGGGATGTATGTATGACCCTGAGAAATTGAAATCAAAGCCAAAAGAAAATTTGTTGTTGTCACGGGACCGGACCAGATCGGAGGCAGGAGGCAGGAAGGGTAAACTCATTCGCGTTAACGATCAGTTACTTTTATTAAGGAAATAAAAGTCGTCCAACACTCAGGGACAAAACAAACAAAAACAGGCTTACAGGCAAACAGGAATTCAGACTGGGAATACTCACAAAACAGGCTTTTACTCAGAACGGGCAAGTGCAGGTTTCCTCAAGTCGAACAGAACAGATTAATACAGAACAGAAAACGCAATGAACCAGCAACCGGCAATACCCCAAACCCCCCTTAAGAAGCACACACGCAAATTAGGCGATCTGCTACAGCCGGTGCCCAGGGGGCGGGGCCAGCCGGTCGCCACGGCGACCATGCTGGACATAATAATAATAATAATAATTTCCTTGTATTGTCATTCTGTGTAACAATGTACACAGAACGAAATGTCGATTGCACCTGACCCGTTGTAGCGAGACGATGCAGCCGCAGCCAACAGAGGGCGCCGCCGACCACTTTTTAAGTCTTAGGAATGACTCGGCCGGGGCGCGAACCACCGACCTGACAGTTGTTCGCAAAATTTTACATTCATACGTGCAAATGAACATGTGGAAAATTCCTTTTCATCACTTTTCAACCTGAAATAAAACAATATATTTTTTCCATCAAGCTTTTCAAAAGGCCATTAAAACCAGAGGCGATTTTAGGTTAAGAATACTCGTCTGGTGAAAAAAAAAACATCTTCACTTGACCCTCTTATTACCATGGGGGCAACGGCGCCCCAGTTTTAAAAGCGCCATTTAAATGACCAATACCGATATTAAAAAATATATATATCAAAGTAGTTCTCTAGAAGACCTACAAGGTGGCAGCAACTTCCCACAATCGTATCTCACAGGCATCCATGTGTGACAACGGACCAATCACAGGCAATAAATGACACAGAGAGGGCATATTAAATAATGCATTTTGTAAAGCATTTGAATCCTTAATCCCTTAACCACTAGGGTCGTCGGGTCACCATTTCCTGGTGTGTGTCTTGGGCAAGTACAGCCTGGCAGCGCCCATTCTTCTCCACGCCTTCGAAACATTACTTTATTACCGTATTTTCCGCACTATAAGGCGCACCGGGTTATAGGGCGCACCCCCAAAAAATAGTTTTTGGTCCTATATTTCCCATACATAAGGCGCACCGGATTATGAGGCGCTACAATGGGAACGTCGACAAAACAGTCAGATAGTTCAGTCAAACGTATTACCCCCTTATCATTCGGAAGGTTAAAGTCTTGGGATTCAAGAAATGCCAAACATTTCTTAGTTTCCATTTTATTTTTTGCTGGCAACTGGACAGAAAAGTGAGAATTTTATTGTGCAGGGAAATGGGGTTCTTACTGTGCATATGACAATAAACACTTTGAATTGAATTTAGTTTAAAAATAGACTCATCACAGAAACATCAAGATCGTCCTAAAACAAGATACCGGGAAAATATAAAGAAGCATAGCTCACCAAAGTTCTCTTGCAGCCATCACATTCAATAATGATACGTAACCATGGTCTTCTTAAAACCTTGAGTGTATTAAATCCAAGAGAGTAAAATATTTACAAATACAGAATCGTAAAAAATGTTTTCTCTATGCCGTAGTGCAACCCAACGTGTGATTCACATTCATCTTTTTGGGCCAATTGCAGGCTTTGTTTAGCCCCTTTAGCCTATGCGAGCCTGTAAATGATAAAAAGGATCCGCCCCCTTTACCTCCGAATAACTTTAGCCAATAGTGATCAGTTCACATGATGATTGACACATTGGTTAGGAAATGAAACGCTTCGCCTTCGGGGGAAAATCTAGTCGGCGGCTGCTTGCCTCAGTTGCAAGACTTTGCGATTTAATATTGATGCATATATAAGGCGCACTGTATTATAAGGCGCATGGTCAGCTTTTGAAAAAAATAAAGGCTTTTAGGTGCGCCTTATAGTGCGGAAAATACGGTAGTTTTGATTTTTCAAAGAGGCAATGAATTGGGGTACTGATGGGTTATGTATGATGTGGGTCTTTGTCTCCAGGAATTGCATCACCTTCTATCATCCAGGCCCATAAAACACCAGGTTATGTTGAAAAATATTTGACAATATATGGAGAACTGAGAGAGCAAGACTCAAAAACCGTTTTGTGTCACAGACCAGAACGGACACAGGACTCAATAGCGTACGTTTCTCCATTTTTATTTGAAAAGAGAGGAAGAGTAAGGCTTGCTTGCTTGATCCGAGGACTGACGGAAAACAGGAGCGAGCGAGGCTTGAGTGACACTTCCGTGTCGGGCGGAGACAGGCGGGAATAGTGAGTCGTTGGCCGGGGCTGGAGATCAAAGGCGTGTTCGTAAGCGGGGTCGTAGGCAGGAGGCAAGCAGGTAACGGGGCAAAACGGGTCAGATAACAGGAGGCAGGCAGAACGGGCGTAATCAGGTCCAGAAACGGGTCAATAACGAAGATCAGGCAGGAAAAAGGCTTAGCAGAAACGGAGTCGGACGAGAATGCTCACTGAGTGGAACGCAACAGTTCGCAACGATCTGACAATCGCTGAGAGGAAGCCGGGGGTTTGAAAAGGGAGTTTCCACCAATCAGCTGTCCGGGCTGTTGGCGTCAATCAAGCCGCCGCAGGTGCTCCAAATTGGCAATCATGACATTTTTATATCTATTTATAACAGTTAATATTTCGAGTTTATGTTGTCTCCTGTCCTATTCATGTTCAGTTCCAGTCTCTACGTCATAATAATCTTGAAAAATCAAAGTCAGTTTTTTTGTTTAGTTTTTCATTTTTAACTGTTATTACATTGTCTTAAGACATGATTATGGTAAATATTACCAGATATTGAGAGTTTGGGTTATTCTGAAAAAAGGGGACAAAAGGTATCACTCTTAACATGATTTCTGAGTCTTTTAAAGCCAAACTAACAAAAATGTTTCAAGAGGCCTGTTGGATATTTGGTCAATAAAGGGTTAAAGTGATATAAGATCATTCAATATCCGGACATTGCTGTAAGTTAGATTTTGTATTGTGCACCTTTTTCCGAGTACAGGACAGTACTGTGGTGCTTCTTTTGGACGTGTGACGCTGTGAGCGGTTACCCAGCATCCACTCCAAAGAAAAATACGGCTTCTACTTCCTAGTTTGTTTGTAAATACATTGCACTGTATCTCTAGCGCACTAAGAATTTTTTATTGTTTAATATCTCGTGCATCCAATCAATATGTTTGGTGTAAATTGTAAAGAAGAGGCGAGCCGTTTCTCTTGAAATGAAAGTGAAATAAGAAAGCTCGATGCGGTTGAGAAAATGGTCAGATCGCTTTGTTTTTGCCACTTTCTACCACGGAGAAGGAATTCGCCTAACTCTTGAAGCTCATCTTCCAAAAGTAAGTTAAACTTGTCATTATTTATGTTTATAGAACATATTATTTTATGAAATGTTTATTTTCGAGGACAAAACACAACAGGTTACCTATACAAACCTTAAACATACAAAATATAGCACTGAAGCAACTTTCGAACAAATTCAATTTACGAACGATCGTCCGGAATAATCTCGTTCATAAGTAGGGCAGCGTCTGTACACACATACACATACAGAAGAAGAAGCAGGGAACTTATTAGGCAATAATGCATTTGATTTAACACTTTATATACTGCATATACTTATTGTTTTAGTATAACATAACAAAGAGCTTCCACAGATTCTGCCACTATGCCGCAAATGACATTGGACAGGGAGGAGGGCAGAGCGGTGCTCGGAATCAAATAGACTGAAATGCGTCGCTCTCATTTTTGTTTTGTTTTCCTGTTTTTTTTTCAACCTAGCGTTTTTCATCATATTTAAGCCTTTGGTGCTTTAGGACCAATAAAAACGAGCTGGTTAATGGGCCCATAGTTAAAACTACCGTAAATTCCGGACTATAGAGCCCACCTGATTATAAGCCGCACTCACCACATTTTAAGAGGAAAACCGATTTTGTACATACACAAGCCGCACCTGTATATAAGCCCCATGCGCCCACATTTAAACATGTAAGACAAACACAAAATTAACCCAAACCCGACTTCAAGTCCCGCGATTGAAACTAAATGTCCTTCATTAAAGTCCACAGTCCAAAAATCACAGCCGGCAAAATGAACGGAAAATGATTTCGGTACTTAAGGTTTGATGTAGACCTGCAGAGTCCGGGTCCCGTTGAAAGTAATCCAAGGAAAAAAGTGTATATTTCCAAATGGAAGGGTGGGAAAAATATATAGCCACTATTGTCCGCCGCGTCCACAAACAGGTCTCACCTTTACCCCACTTCCCGTCACCCAGCGTTTGTTCCGCCCCTTCTTTTTCATTCGCCCGTGCAAAACATATCAGAATAAGTGTCTAGAATAAATACAAATAAATACATTGCAAAAATATGCAGTTGCAAATACATATCATACATGGGTTACACATATTTACAAAGAAAGACGGTACACCGAGAGAGTTTTCAAAGCTTTAATAATAATAACAATATAGCTTTGACAGGGCAGTTAATGGTAGCAACACTCGAGCGCCGCTAGTGGCCGTTAGAAAAATTACATAAATTGGCCGCATCACTGAATAAGCCGCAGGGTTGAAAGTTAGGGAAAAAAGTAGCGGCTTATAGTCCGGAATTTACTGTAATAATATTTGTAAACATTTTAGTATTTTTACGTGATTTATGTTATCTCCCCTTGAATTTTTATTTATTTTTCTCAATATTTGTTTTGCTGTACAGTCTGTTATAATGTTCCGCTACATTGCCATGCAATATTAGTATGGAAGTGTTTCTGCGTTTTGTTCAATAAAGCATTCAAAAAAATAAAAACTCCATCGGGTTTGGGCGACCTACCGGACCCCGAGATTGAAAGCGGGTCTCGGTCGCTTTGTCAACACGCTTGTCTCTTCGCCTTTGTTTTCCCGTCTCCATCTTCTTTGCTCCTGTCCGTCCGATATTTCCCGCAGTGAGGAAATGGAGGTTGAAAGGTGTTGGTGCACGCCCGATTTCGATTGGCCCGAGGTCACTCTGAGCATGCGACTCGATTTTGTTATTTCCGACGACTCGGAACATTACCTCGTGGAAGATCATCAGGGGGGCCCTCTCTGTTCACAAGTTGTGCTCGTATGTGGCATTGACTTACACTATACATGGATGGATACAACTGTTGCACTTTCACCGTGGGGACTATAAAAAATATTCTTTTGAGAAACATTTTTCAGATTCATGGTTTAGAGGAGGGCAGCACGGCGGGGCAGTGGTTAGCGCGTGCGCAGCACAGTTCTGAGGTCATGAGATCGAAACTTACTGTGTGGAGTTTGCATGTTCTCCCCGTGCTTGCGTGGGTTTCTTGCGGGCACTCCGGTTTCCTCCCACATTCCAAAGACATGGCCGGTCCAAATTGTCCCCTAGGTGTGAATGAGCGAGCGAGTTGTCTGTCCCTGTGTGTTGGCAACCAGTTCAGGGTGTCCCCTGCCCATTGCCCGATGATTGCTGGGATGGGCTCCAGCCCCCCCGCGACCCTACTGAGGATAAGCGGTGCAGCTAATGAGATGAGATGAGATGGTTTAGAAGGTTTATAAGGCGCATTTGAATAAAACTACAGAAAATACGAATTTTGTTAAAAAAAATCATCAAGAAATAAGAATAACTTATTTCACAGGATATAAAAAGTAGGACATTTATAATAATTTCCTTTGTATTGTCATTCTTTGTAACAATTTACACAGAACGAAATGTCGATACACCTGACCCGTTGTAGCGAGCCGATGCAGCCGCAGCCAACAGAGGGCGCCGCCATTTTACCAATTAGGTATGACTCGGCCGAGGCGCGAACCAGCGACCTCCCAGTCTCAAAGCGGGCACACTACCATCTAGGCTACTGAGCTGGTTTGGTTCACAAGTAGAGGTGGTCGAAATTGGGAATGTTGGGAGCAATCCAATACAAGAAAATACATAGTGATATTAATCGACACCGATCCGATATCGATACTTTTCGCTTGTAAATGTCATGATCGTTGAATAATTAAACCCCGACACTCAAATTAGCTCATATTTACTATTAGCACAACACAAAGATGTAAGTAAATAAATAAATAAGTAACATGTTTTCTTTTTAAAATGTTTTCCCCTGCCCACTGCCCGGAGATGGCTGGGATGGGCTCCAGCTCCCCCGCGACCCTACTGAGGATAAACGGTGCAGATAATGGATGGATGGATGGGTTTTCTTTTTATGAAATATCAATTTAGCGCCTCCTTGTGACAGTGGCTTTGTATCTCAAAGAAAAAAAACAATATTGGTTTAAAATTAAAAGCAAAAATACATGAACTGCCGTACAAATGTGCATTTTTTTAAATACCATTAGGTTGAGAAATTTGTCGGCCATTTTCCTGCTAGGAATACCCGACAACTTTAAAAAGACTAGGCCAAAAATGGAAGAAACAAGGTGAATTTTGGTCACTTTGAGCCTCTGTAGTTGGTATTCTTCATTGTGCTTTTTAGCATACTTTTTTTTGCGCTACACAGTACAGCAACATCTAGTGGTCAAATTATACACACTGACATTTAATAATAAATATAAACAGTCAGCAGTGCAAAACATGTGACGTCCAAAACAGAATCAGGACCCAATTGCGTAACGTTCACCACCAGTTTTATTGAAAGAAAGAGGAAGGGTCGCGCCCACGATCCGGTGTTCGCTGGACGCAGGAAGCAGGTCGCTCTGAACGCGGAAGTGGATCTTCCATGGCGCGCGATGGCGGTGTCAGGGACAGAAAAACAGGTCGGTAGCCGGGACAGGGAGAGCAAAAACGTGGTCAGGGTCAGAAACGAGAGTAGACGTAGTCGGGATCAAAAATGGGTCGTAAGCCGGGGCGGGGGAGCAGAAGTGTCCAGGATCAAAATAGGTCGTACCCGGCAACAAAAACGGCTTGCCTTGTATCAAGAGAGGTTCGCAGACGGACTGACAGCAGGAGAGTGTCTGGACTGGGTTTAAGCAGGGAGCCAATCAGAGCCTGCAGCGGTTGGCGCCAAAAGAGCGGGCACAGGTGATTCACATCGGAAATAATGACAAAACAAGTTTAAACACAATTGATCCAAATTGAACGTTAGAATGTAGTCGGCATAATCGTCCAATACACTAATAGCGTCATAGTATCAAAGCGGCGCTGCCACGAGCGGCTGCCTTTTCCAGCAGCTGCCCTATTGTTTTATTGTCTGCTCCTATCTTCGGTGTTTTTTCTTCCCGTTTTGACAACTACACTATGGATTACTTCTATCCTATGGACATGGGTTTTAGCCCACAAAAATGCGTCTATTCAAGGAATCAACTCCTTGCCCTGAAGAATTCTCGTGCCGGCGTGATGAAGGGGCCTATCGTGGAAGAAGAGCCGGAGCTAGCTAAGCGGCTAGCGGCATTATAAATCTTCGGTACCATCCGTAATCATGGTAAATGCGAATTCACGACCAAATAAGATCATCGAGTGCTGGTGGAAAACATCGGAGCGCACAGGGAGCGCAGTTGCTGTGTTTTGCGGAAACGTGGCTCACGTTTAGCATTCCGGACGCTAACGTGTAGCCACCCGGAGCTACCCGGAGCTATCCGGCTTCAACGCCGCTAAACAGAGACACGAAAGCCGGGGGGAATCGGAGAGGAGGCGGACTTGCTAACACGAGGTGGTGTATCCCTGGATTTTCACAAAGAAAAGATTTCCATCTATCTATCTATCTATCTATTATTATGCTAGCAAAACAGTTAGCCAGTATCGATCCCGGGACATTGGTATCGATTTGATCCAAGTACTTGCTCAGTATTGATAATAAGGATGTTTGGATCGATCCACCCACCCCCGCATGACAGGACCAGAACGGAAACCAGACCCAATTGCGTTACGTTTCTCACAAGTTTTATTAAAGAGGAAGGGCTGTGCCCACGATCCGGAGTTCACTAGGCGCGGGAAGCAAGTCACTCTCGTCCTCGGATTGTGATCCGAACATTGAAGTGGATCTTCTGTAGCGAGCGATGCCGGCGTCAAGGACAAAAAAACAGGTCGATAGCCGGGACAGGAGAGCAAAAACGTGGTCGGGGTCAGAAACGGGTCGTAAGTCGGGACGGGAGAGCAGACGTGGTCAGGAAAAAACGGGTCGTAGCCGGAAACAGACGGGAGTAAAAACGGGACAGGTGGGAGTCAGGGTCGAAAAAAGGCTTGCCTAGTATTCACTGAGGTTTGCAGACGGACTGACAACAGGGGACTGACAGGACAGGGTTCAAATAGTAAGTATCAGTAATCATGACACCGCATTCACAACCAAAATGAATAAATTCCTTCATAAATGGTTACCATGTGTAAAAGCGTTTAGCTGTAATAATTATTTACAGTGAATGACACGAAGAAATACAAATCCCACAGTGCTTTGCAGCGTTAGTTGAGAGAAACACGTAAACAGATTAACTGTGGAGTGTGGAGGAGCTCCATGCAAAAACTCACCCAGAGATTGCAGTTACACTTCATGCCAAAGGAGGCAGTCAAGAGTAAAAAGTGGAGACCTTTATAAAACTTTTAATAAGGTCGGGTTTATATGAATGTTTTTACAAGTGTGTTTCTTTAAGCACAGGATGTAATATATTCATTATTGTGTGTTTTTTGGTGTTGTTTTACTCTTCAGAGTTTTTTATGCTGTATTACGAGCCCCGTTTTCAAATTAAAGCTAAGCATTTGTAAAAATAAATGTGTCCAGACTCTTCATAAAGAATCGATCAAAAAAAAAATCTTCACCCCATTGGAAAGTAACTGGTTATCATGTTTTTGCCTTTACCTTTAGCATCACTGCAAGCCTAGAGACCCAAAACAAATAAATACAGAGAAAACAGTATGATATCGCGGACTTGCAAAGTCTTTATGAAGCACTTAAGATTCTAAACGGAATGAAGAAAGAGAGAGGCATAATGGGAGGTAGTTTAGCCTATAACTACATCGGTGATCCCCAGAGCTGAGAAGAGAACCGCAGGTTCAAGAGCATACCCCATTTGGGCCCTGGTGCTGTGGAATGCTCTGCTCTTTGAGATTCTTTGAGATTCGATCTGCAACCATGGTGGAAATGTCCATGTGAAATCTAAGCTTAAAACACACTTCTATTCTATCGCTTATGAATGACCTATATTTCATTATCTACTAGTGGAACGAAAATAGATTTTTGCAATGTAAATTCAGACAACTCACTAATGCAATTGGGCATTTTACATATGCAATGCTACCAAATGCTATATATTGTCATGATTGCCAAAATGAAGACACCTGGGGCAATCGTTTGGCGCGCAGGAGCGCGCTCTCTGATTGGCTGGCACTCTCCTCTTAAGCTGTCAGCGCCCAGAGGAGAGTGTCAGACCGTACTTGTGTCTCTCTGTGTGTTTTGCCAGATTCCAGTACCTGTTTCTGTCCCACGTTTACGACCTGCTATCCTTCCCTGGCCATCGACCTGCCTGCTAAGCCGTATCAATTCTGCCTACCTGTCACAGAACTGCCATTCCGTCGAACGCTGCTAGCGACCGACAACCATCGGCTTCCAAAGCAAGCTCTGTCAGCTCAACCCAATAAAGATTCCTTTAAAACAAACGCAATTGGGTCCGAGATTCCATTCTGGTTCGTGACATATATAAATCCATCCATCCATTATCTGCACCGCTTATCCTCAGCAGGGTCGCGGGGGTGCTGGGGCCCATCCCAGCTATCTTCAGGCAATGAACAGGGGCACACAGAGACTGACAACTCACTCGCCTACTCACACCTAGGGACAATTTGGACCGGCCAATTAACCTCATATGCATGTTTTTGGAACAAATGTTCGTAAGTAGGGGAGCTTCTGTATCTACGAACCTTTTTGAACTCAAAAATAGTGCTCTCCAACGCTACTATGAAAAAAAAAAGTCAAATACTGAAAATGACCCCTTCTTATGTATGATAAGATCCAAGATGGCGGCGCGCGCAAGTGCAGCGGCTTCACGGGCTCCAGTTCGTCTTTTGTTTTTCGGTGTTCTTTTATCCCTCATATTTTCCCTTCGACTCCTTTCGCAACTACAATAACATCCACAACATCCCGAGGGATATACAGAGACCACCGGATCTCCCTGGGTGATCTGCCCGCCGACAACGACAGAGCAAAAGAAAAAGGCTGCCAGTCGCTAACGTTCCACCGGATGCTAACGTTAGCATAGCGCTAAATCTCCTGCCCGCTGCTATCAATAAACAGCAGCTTGCACACCCCGACGGAGCTTTTATCATCGCCGGCGACTTTAATCGGGCATGTTTAAGGACTGTACTTCCCAAATCCATTCAACATGTGGACTGAGCAATTAGGGAAAAACACCGTGTGTACAGTAAGATCAAACATCTAGTTGGATCCATCCATCTCTGTCTGTCCCTCACCCCCTCATACACCTCCCCTCCAGGGGAAAAGAAAGCCTATACAACAAAGACAGTTAACAAACATCTTCTTTGTTCCTTTATCTCTTTGTTTTCCTTATCCTCGCTGTAAAATGTGGACCTGGAGTGCCACTTCCAATTTCGTTGTCACAATATATCCCATGTTGTAACATCGACAATAAAGGTATATTCTATTCTATTCTATTCTATTTTCAATTTTGGTAGCTTTCTATATGCTACACTTCAGTCTGCTAGTGAGCTATAAGACTCTTCCGACGTGTAATATGTACTTTGTCTGTTTGAATTATAGTCTGTATGGTGAAGTTATTATCCAGCGAGATCGGGTAAATTCAATCTGCGCCAGGCGAAACATAATCCCAACGTCAGATCTGGCTTTCCCCGACACGAGCGAAGGCAGATCTATATACACGAGTACCATCTGCTACCCGTCGCTCGGCCCTCGGGCTCCCATGTTGGATTACCCCCGCGGTATTTACCCCTGCGCAAATCCAGCCGGCGGCTTCTGATAGCGGCCATCTGTAATCTGAAGGTTATATTTGCCAGTGTGGGTGCGCGTTTGTGCACATTCGGTAATTTGTCCCCGCTCAGCGGTGGGACGGTTTCATGCTAGCCGGGACATCTGTTCGACACGAGGGCAGCATCTGCACGGGGGGGAAGGAAGCGGGCCGGCGAAGTAACTCGATTTAACTCGATCATATCCATGCGGTGCTTTTAAACTCACCTTGGTGTGGGGGGTGTACTTTTCAGTACAGTAATCCCTCGGTTATCGCGGTTAATGAGGACCGAGACCACCCGCAAAACCTGAAAATCCGCGAAGTAGCGGCGCCCCTTCAAAAATGCTTAAAAAAACGTATACAGGTACAGTGGAAGCTCGGTTCTCGACCATAATCGGTTCCAGAACCCTGTTCGAAAACCGATTTGGTCAATCACCGAAAATCGTTTTTCCCATTAAAAGTAATGTAAAATCGTTTTAATCCGTTCCAACACCCTGAATGTTTACCATGAACGTAAACATGAAGCTAACCCAGGCTAATCGTACGCTGACGTGAACGTGTAAAAATAAAAAAATCAGGTCGTTTACACGTCATTTAGCACCACAAGTGGCTAGCGCTTCATTGAAAAGGGAGCTCCGTTCCAACACCCTGAATGATTCTTGTTTGATTCCTGGCTTCGACCCCTTTTCTGAACTCTATTACGTTTTTGCTCCCCGTCCCGGCCATCGATCTGTTTTTTCCCCGCTCTCGACATTGCCTTCGCTCGCCACGGAAATACCACTTCCCAATAATTTGTCATTTCTTCTTAGCCAAGGCGTGTGTGATATTAAGTGGGTTGCAATATTTTATTGGTAATCCGTATAGGTAGGAAAAAACAGTCAGCAGGTTTCCCTAGTATTCATTTGATTGGGGTTTTTATTCACATGTTTTATTCTCTTTCCACTATTAAACACCCAGCAACTTGTTACCTTTCCATTTCCCGCTTTGTCCCTACGTTCCCCCCCATGCGGAGCATCCCGAAAAATAACAGCCCGGGAAACGAACTGGTGCGATAGCAGATATTGCAACAGCGCGTGATGCCGAGCGCAACCATAACAAGGGAGCGGACAGCCCTCACGTCCAGATGGGCTTTTCCTGTGCCAGGCAGGAAATGGCACGGCGCTCCAGGTCATATTTCATGACACCATCCCGCATGCGAAGGAGGTCTGCTGCAAAAACCAATTGGCTTCTGCACTCCCTCAATTGGGTTGTCGTCGGAAAATTTCACAAAGGTCATCTCCCGTGTTTTGGTATTTTGAATACGCTGGTTAAGCTCTGACATACACACAGTAATCCCTTGTTGTATCGTGTTTCATTGATGGTGTATTGTGTTCTGCGTTCTGTTTGGCTAAACAGTGGCACCGCCTCTATTCCGCTTGCATCTGCCTGCCTGTAAAAGCTATCATGTTAACAAAACACTCACAAAACTATGGCTAAAGCACTGGCGGCCGGGCCCGAAAGGCAGAGGAAGATGCTTTATATCCCCAACAAAGTTGCACATATGTGGCGCTTTGCCGCTCCCTATTGTTGCTCGGTGCTTTTTCGAAAATGTTTTTCGATGGAAAAAGAAAATGGTTTCTGCAGAGGAACAAACAGGACACACTTAACATTCTCAGATAAATATAGATGGATACAGACTGTGTTTCCTTTCATATAAAGCTTTAATTTTATATGTGAGTTCTGGATTTCTCTTTTTAGTGTATCTCTCTCACAGTGGACATCAACCTATGATGAAAATTTCACACCCATCCATGATTTCTAAGTGGGAGAAATAGCAAAATAGCAGTTCAAATACTTATTTTCTTCACCGTGTATGAATAAATATATATATATATATATATATATATATATATATATATATATATATATATATATATATATATATATATATACTGGACTGTCTCAGAAAATTAGAATATTGTGATAAACTTCTTTATTTTCTGTAATGCAATTAAAAAAACAAAAATCTCATACATTCTGGATTCATTACACATCAACTGAACTATTTCAAGCCTTTTATTATTTTAATATTGCCGAATTTGGCTTACAGCTTAAGAAAACTCAAAAATCTCTATCTCAAAATATTAGAATATCATGAAAAAGTATACAAGTAGGCTATTCAACTAATCACCTGAATCATCTAATTAACTCGAAACACCTTGCGAGGGTTTCCTGAGCCTTAAAAACACTCAGTTCAGTAAACTAAATCACTGCTGATCTGACTGCTGTCCAGAGGACCATCATTGATACCCTCCATCAGGAGGGTAAGACACAAAAAGAAATTTCTCAAAGAGCAGGCTCTGCACAGAGTGCAGTTTCAAAGCATATCCACAAAAAGTCTGTTGGAAGGGAAAAATGTGGCCGGAAACGCTGCACAACCAAGAGAGATGACCGCAGCCTTAACAAAATTGTGAAGAAGAGCCGCTTCCAGAATTTGAGGGAGCTTCAAAGACAGTGGGCTGAAGCTGGAGTCCAGGTATCAAAAGCCACAGTTCACAGACGTGTCCGGGAAATGGGCTACAATAGCCGTATTCCCATGGTCAAGCCACTTCTGAACTCAAGACAACGGAAGAAGCGTCTGACTTGGGCTATGGAGAAGAAGCACTGGACAGTTGCAGAGTGGTCCAAAGTCCTCTTTTCAGACGAAAGCAAGTTTTGCATTTCATTTGGAAGTCAAGGCGCCAGAGTCTGGAGAAAGGCTGGAGAAGAGCAAAATCCAAGTTGCTTGAAATCCAGTGTGAAGTTCCCACAGTCGGCAATGGTTTGGGGAGCCATGTCAGCTGCTGGTGTTGGTCCACTGTGTTTCATCAAGTCCAGAGTAAATGCAACTGTGTACCAAGAGATTTTAGAGCACTACATGCTTCCATCTGCTGAAAAGCTCTATGGAGATGAGTATTTCATTTTCCAGCATGATCTGGCACCTGCCCACAGTGCCAAAACCACCAGTAACTGGTGCACTGACCATGGCATCACTGTCCTTGATTGGCCCGCTAATTCCCCTGACCTGAACCCCATCGAGAATTTGCGGGGTATAGTTAAGAAGAAGATGAAAGACACCAGACCTACAAATGCAAATGAGCTGAAGGCCGCTATCGAAGCATCCTGGGCATCAATAACACCTCAGCAATGCCACAGGCTGATTGCCTCCATGCCACGCCGGATTGATGCAGTAATCCGTGCAAAAGGATTCCCAACCAAGTACTGAGTGCATCAATGGACATTTTCAAATGTTTGATTTAGTTTTGCTGTTATAAAATTATTTTTTGTACTTGGTCTGAGGAAGTATTCTAATATTTTGAGATAGGATTTTTGAGTTTTTTTCAGCTGTAAGCCAAAATCAGCAATATTCAAATAATAAAAGGCTTGAAATAGTTCAGTTGATGTGTAATGAATCCAGAATGTATGACATTTTTGTTTTTTTAATTGCATTACAGAAAATAAAGAACTTTATCACAATATTCTCATTTTCTGAGACAGTCCAGTATATATATATATATATATATATATATATATATATATATATATATATATATATATACTATTACATACACTTCTAATCAATGCAACTTCTGCAGTCACTCAAACAGTGACTGTAGCCTTCAACCAGGAGAAGATGTCGTCAGGTGGTGTCCAACAGTCACTGGGCGTTTCGACCCTTAACCACAACGCCCTCGAGTTGGCGGGCCGGCAGTGATGGCCAGTCACTGCCCATCTTCCCCTGGTCCCCAGCTAAACTCCTCTCTCCTACTCCAGAGCCAGCAAGAGGCTCTCTCCGTGGCTTCCCCGACCCTTTTGGCAGCTGCCTTCCTCTCCCTTCCACTTATTCCCAGAGATGTTAATGTGTCCCATACAGACTGTGCTGGGAAGCCCCTGCACCCGACCTCCACTGGGAATAGCTAGGTCTGCCATCCCTTGTCCCTGCACTGTTGGACCAGCTCTTGATATATAGTGTTTTTCCTTCCAAGGGCTTTGCTGCATCCTTCCTCCCATGGTACAGTTAGCTCAATCAGGATGATTTTCTTAGCCTCTTCTGACCAAATCACAATGTCTGGCCTCGAGGAAGTTTGGACGACCTGGGGAAAGTGTAATTTCCTTCCCAGGTCTACCCTCATCTCCTACACTGGTGCTGTCTGCAGGAGGCTCTTTTTGGTCTTCTTGGAGGATGCTGGTTTCTCCCCTTCCCTGACAAACTGGATGGAATGTGTTGGACCGGGTTGAGGTTGGTGCTTCTTCCGCCTTTCCTGCTCCAAGATGTAAGCCAGTGCACCGAAGACCTTGTCATGGCGCCAGCGGTATCTGCCCTGGCTAAGAGCAATCTGGCATCCTGCCAGAATATGCGCCAGTGTCCCTCTCCCACCACATAGCCTGCACGTTGGGTCCTCCCTCAACCCCCACCTGTACAGGTTGGTTGGTGTTGGAAGAGTATCGTACACTGACCGGAGCAAGAAAGAGATCCGGAACGGTTCCAACCTCAGAGTTCTGGCCAGGTGATCCTTCGCTTTGGTAGGTCCCACTTTGTCCAGGCTCCTTGGACTCCAAGCTCCACCGCCCTGGACCACCTGCCTTCCTCCTCCAGTTGACGGACCTCAGCCTGCACCATGTCTCTCCTCTGCTTTGGATCAGCTTTTGACCATTGCTGGAAATGAGTAGACCCTAATCCCTGACGCCCTACGCATGCATTTCCGATGAGATCTTTCAACCTCAGCCTGCCTTCTGCCTGATGGACTTGGCTGTCTGCTGCCCATTTACGCCCCGATCTTGTAATCACGCCCGCGCCCCTAACCATCTCGTCGCTAGAATCTTTGAGCATCATGACCGCCCTACACTTGGCCACCTTGAACTCTTCCACTACCGAAGACAGGGGAAACTGTAGCTGCCCCGACCTGATGTAAAGCCCTAATGATGTGAAGCTTGGTGGAACACCAAGCCACCTGAGGAGATGTTTATTTGCCCTCCTCTCTATTTCTTCGACCGCAGTCATAGAGATTTCATAGATCGTTAGCAGCCACAGCAGTCTTGGTAGCAGACCGTACTGGAACAACCAAGTCTTGAACTTGCCTGGTAGTCCTGATCGCTCAATCCTTTGCAGCCACTCATTAGCCTGCTCCACTGTCCTGAGAACGCTGTCCCTCTCGCCCAGAGATGAATCGTACCACTTTCTGAAGCATTTTATTGGGTTATCTTTGATTGATGGTATGTTTTCTCCTTGGATTCGAAGTTGAAACCTGCTTATGACCTTCCCGCTCCTGATCACCATGCTTCTTGACTTTCTAGATTTGTATCTCATCCGAGCCCAGGTTGCTACCTCGTCAGGTGCCTTTAGGATCCATCTTGCTTGCACATGGGTCACTGTTGTAATAGTGAGGTCGTCCATAAAGCATCTTAACGGAGGTTGGCATATGCCAGACCTCGTCATTGGCCCTCTGGTCTCCTTCACCGCGGCAGTGATGAGTAGATTCATGCCCATAACAAACAGGATGGGGGAGATGGTGCACCCCGTGACGATCCCCTTCTCCAAGTCTTACCACCAGCGCATGTGCGGCACAGTTCTAAGGTCTTGGGAACCTCCTGTGTGGGTTCAAATCCAGCTACCAGCCTACCTGTGCGGAGTTTGTATGTTCTCCCCGTGATTGTGTGGGTTTCCTCCGGGCACTCCGGTTTCCTCCCACAATCCAAAGACATGAATTTCAGGTGGATTGGCCAGTCCAAATTGTCGCTAGGTGTGAATGAGCGAATGAGTTGTCTGTCCCTATGTGCCCTGCGATTGGCTGGCAACCAGTTCAGGGTGTCCCCTGCCCACAGCCCGATGATTGCTGGGATGGGCTCCAGCACCCCTGCGACCCTACTGAGGATATGCGGTGCAGCTAATGAGATGAGAAGAGATTATATATATATATATATATATATATATATATATATATATATATATATATATATATATATATTCAGTGGGACCTCGCTACTTCGCGGTTCCACGTTCGCGGGTTCAGAGCTTCGCGGGTCTAAATAATAATAATAATAAAATAAAATGCTTAAAAAAATATATATATATTATTTTTTTTATGTATTTTTTTTTTAAGCATTTTTGAAGGGGCGTCGCTACTTCTTGGTTCCACATTCGCGGGTTCAGAGCTTCGCAGGTCTAAAAAATAATAATAATAAAATAAAATGCTTAAAAAATAAAAAAAAAATAAAAAATTCTAAGCATTTTTAAAGGGGCGTCGCTACTTCGCGGATTTTCTGTCATGATTACCCAAGTGGAGCCACCTGGGGTAATCATCTGACGCGCTGAAATGCGCTTCCTGATTGGTTTATGTTCCCTTTTTAAGCATGTTACGCAGAGACCTCTTGGTCTGAGGATGCCTTTTTACCCCGTTTGACTCGCCTGATTTTCCTGTGTCTTTTTGACTTATTTACCTGATTCTGCCTGCCTCCGATCCGACCTGCTTCCGTTCCACGCTACGATCTTCTCTCCAGTCCCGGTAAACTCGACCTGCTTCCGTCCCACGCTACGATTGGCTACCTGTTCCGAAGTTGTCTTCACGGCGTTGCTGCTGACGTTCGACGGTCATCGCGTCTCCCGCTAACCCTGTACGCTTCCCCAAATAAAAGACTTGTAATGAACGCTCTGGGGTCTCCTGCTCTGTTCTGGTCCGCCCTGACATTTTCACTTTTCGCGGGTGGTTTTAACTGCGATAGCCGAGGGATTACTGTATGTATATATATATATATATATATATATATATATATATATATATAAACAAAAGTAAAATGCAGTTTTCCAGAACATCCACATGATGACAACAACATAGTATTATGTCCTTAATAAAGTTGTGCAATAAAGCAACTAGATTATATTTTAAATTAAAGTACAAATATTTGAACCTGTAAATAGGGTTTGTTCTTTGGTTTTAATGTATTATAGAGAATATTTAATCAAGAAACGAATAAATAAAAGTTTCTACTTCCTGGGATTTGACAATTCTAGAATCCCCTGTGAAAAACAAGGATTACTGTACATTTATATATATTGATCATACACACGTATAGATAACAAGAGCTGTTTGATTCACAACTGTGCAGTCAAAATGTTTGCCAATCTATTTTAAACTACGTGGGCGGGCTATTACTTAAAACCAGAATTTGTATAGGTAATAGAAAAATCCTTACTTTACACCCCCTCTTGTGCAGACTGTGTCTGGCAAGTACTGATAAATCTCAAGGCTGTCTCCATTACCTCAAACTAAAAACACCACTTAAAACCATATAGATAATGCATAACAACCGAATGAATAGATTTAGCAAAAAGTCATTATACCAAAACATAAATATTTGCACACAAATACATGAATAATCATAAAGTGCACTCAATACTAAGAGATAAAAATAAAATTAAAAGGTGATCAATAAAGAACTCATACAATCATGACTATATATATGCAGTGACACAATTCAATATTCCAACAATATTTAATAATAATAACAGCCTATTTTAAATATAAATAGCCATATTACCTATTTCTTGTTGTTTTCTTTTTTGTTTCGTTCTTTAACCTTCCATACTCTTATCAGTATTATTCCCCATTATTCCTTTCAGCAAGAGAAATGAAAGCTTTATGAAAGGTCGTGTGCGCCCTCTGGTGGTCAGAAATATATAAACTCACTGATAACGCTCCTTGTAACTGTCATAATTTGTCCTCGTGTGGATTATGATATGAACAGGGTTGGGTAGGGTTACTTTAACTGGATTACTTTCAATTACTTTTGGATTATTCGAATAGCAAATATGCTCATAAAGGACAAAAGAAACTAAATATGAATAAAATGATGACTCACAACACGTGGTAAGCTTTCTCTCCTGGCTTTGATCTCTGTTGGCCGTTCCATGTATTCCATTACTCCCCAAGCCTGCGCAAAATTTTGTAATTTTATTCATATTTAGTTACTTTTGTCTTTTATTAGCATATTTGGTATTGGAGTAATCCAAAAGTAATTGAAAGTAATCCAGTTAAAGTAACCCTACCCAACCCTGCTTTTGTATTGAACTCCATTACTTCCTATACTCCTCTTACCGTGTTTGTACACAAGTGTGCGGTATTGAAGCTGAACGTGCATTGTCAAAGCAGAATGGCAGAATTCATGTCAGTTTACAGCAGCCCATTGACACAAAATGATCGATGATCATTGATAGCATCAGCTCAAAGTATTTGCTTACAGCAAGATAGTGACTTCATTTTAGTTATTAAAGTCAACAAAAAAGTATTTTGATCAGCGCTGGATTGAAAAATCGGCCTTGAAAGTGCTTGAAACAAGTCAACTAAGTCCTTGCGTGGTTTTTGAAATGTAAAATGAAATTACCAGGGGTTGGTTAGGGTTACTTTAACTTGATTACTTTCAATTACTTTTGGATTATTCCAATACCAAATATGCTAATAAAAGACAAAAGAAACTAAATATGAATACAATTATGACTCACAACACGTGGTAAGCTTTCTCTCCTGGCTTTGATCTCTTTGACCAAAACGAACATAAAATGTGACAGAAACAAAATGAAAATAAATCCAAACAGCTTGCCAACATCATTTTTGCCGTCCCATGTGTTCAGTTACTCCCCAAGCCTGCACAAAATGTAGTCATTTTATTTATATTTAGTTTCTTTTGTCTTTAGTTGGCATATTTGGTATTGGAGTAATCCAAAAGTAATTGAAAGTAATCCAGTTAAAGTAACCCTACCCAACCCTGAAAATATTGTTCTACGCAGGGCCGTTCCTAGCCATTTGGGTGCACAAACGGTATGGTGCCCCCACCAACACCACCACAAAACAAATAATTAATTTCTCAGTGCCATGTGATTATTTACATAACACTGTAAACAAATATGAGAACTAAATAAGTCCTTTTCTTTTGGATTAATAAAGTGAAGACACAGTGCAGAGGCTCAGGGTTCAAGTCCAGCTACCGCAGGAGTTTGCATGTTCTCCCCGTGCCTGTGTGGGTTTCCTACGGGCACTCAAATTGGTCCTAGGTGTGAATGAGCGAGTTAGTTGTCTGTCTCTTGAGTTTGAGGGCTTTGTTTGAAAATATGTGATTACCAAACTGTTATGTCTTTTTTTTTAAATGTTATTTTATTTTATTTACAATTTTTTTGTACTCTGGTGTTTTACTTTAACATGAATATTTGATTAAACAACAATAAAACTCAGTTTTGTTCCTGTTTTTTTTTTTTAAAGACGCAGACTTCTTTTGGTATAAAAGGTGGTCATATGAGACTTACATCTACCGTAAATTCCGGACTATAGAGCGCACCTGATTATAAGCCGCGCCCACCACATTTTAAGAGGAAAACCGATTTTGTACACACACAAGCCGCACCTGTATATAAGCCGCATGCGCCCACATTTAAACATGTAACACAAACACAAAATTAACCCATACCCGACTTTGAGTCCCACGATTGTAGCTGAATATAAAGTACACAGTCCAATAACACAGCCGGCAAAATGAACGGAAAATGATACCGGTACTTAAGGTTTGATGCAGACCTGCAGAGTCTGGGTCCCGTTGAAAGTAATCCAAGGAAAAAAGTGTATATTTCCAAAGGTAAGGGTGGGAAAAATATATCAGATGAACACATTTACTCAGGCAACTCCTTTTTCTTTAACCAACTTTTTACCCCCTCTTCTTTCCTTGTCTGTCCCTCACCTTTAGCGGTCCCCACTTAAACTCGGCACCCCGCGTTTGTTCCGCCCCTCCTTTTTCGTTCACCCGTTCAAAACATATCAGAATAAGTGTCAAAAATAAATACAAATAAATACATTACAAAAGTATACAGTTGCAAATACATATTATACATGGGTTACACATATTTACAAAGAAAGACGGTACACCGAGAGAGTTTTCAAAGCTTTAATAATAATAATATAGCTTTGACAGGGCAGTTAATGGTAGCAACACTTGAGCGCCGCTAGCGGCTGTTAGAAAAATGACATAAATTGGCCGCATCACTGAATAAGCCGCGGGGTTGAAAGTTAGGGAAAAAGGTTGCGGCTTATAGTCCGGAATTTACGGTAATAGGCCGGTGTGCCGGAGCGGTCGCATCCAATAGGCCAGTGCGCCATATGAACCCACAAAAAAAAAAAATTCGAACCAAGGGGAGTGCACCCTTTAAAACAGTGGACCAAATGGGTGTGGCAATATAGTACAATAACGAGCTTTTTTATGTCAACATTGACTACCGGCAAGCGACGATATACTGGTACTTCTTACCTTTTCTGCAATAAAAAACTCAATACCCTTAAAAAAATAATAAACTTCCCCTAACAAATACGAAATTACACAACATGAATCCCAAAGTACGACATTTTAACTTGTCAGCAACCTTTGTTGCGCCACACAATTATGTCACATGTGTGACAGGCAGAATAATGAAAGAATGAAGAGGAAATAATCATGATGATTGACTGAACATTTGAAGACGGTTGCAGGAGGGGTTGCACACAAACACGAGTATTTTTCTTAAATTCATCTTGTAATATGTTTACTTGTCTAAATAAATTCAGCAGGAGGAAATCATTGTAGGTATTTCTGCATACATATATACACACACATAATATACCGTATTTTCCGCACTATAAGGCGTACCGTGTTATAGGGCGCACCCCGAAAAAATAGTTTTTGGTCCTATATTTCCCATACATAAGGCGCACCGGATTATAAGGCGCTACAATGGGAACGTGGACAAAACAGTCGGATAGCTCAGTCCAACTTATTACCCCCTTAACATTCCGAAAGCTTGCAAAGAAGCAAATACGTGTCGAGAACACGTGCGGATGCGGTGTCCGTACGATGTCACTCAAATGCATCGTTCCATCAATCGGAAGGTTAAAGTCTTGGGATTCAAGTAATGCCAACCATTCCTTAGTTTCTATTTTCTTTTTCGCTCGCAACTTTACTGTGCATATGATAATAAACACTTGGAATTGAGTTTAATTTAAAAATAGACACTCCATTCCATCCATTATCTGCACCGCTTTTCACAGAAACATCGAGTTCAGTCTGAAACAAGATACAGGGAAAATATATAGCCGGAGTAGCTCACCGAAGTCGTTGTGTTCAATAATAATGTGCAGCCATGGTCCTCTTATATCCGTGAGTGTAGTAAATCCAGGAGAATAAAATATTTACAAATACAGAATAGTAAAAAAATGCTTTCTCTATGCCGTCAACCACGTGCTATTCACATTCATCTTTTTTGGCCAATTGCAGGCTTTGTTTTGCCGCTTAAGCCTATGCCAGCCTGTAAATGATAAAAAGGACCCGCCCCTTGACCTCCGAATAACTTTAGCCAATAGTGATCGATTCAAATGATGATTGACACATTGGTTAGCCAATGAAACGCCGGTAAATAAATACCAGCATACAACGCGGACTACTTGGCGTTGGGGGGAAAATCTAGTCGGCGGCTGCAAGTTAGTTGAAAGACTTTGCGACTTAATATTGATCCATAAATAAGGCGCACTGTATTATAAGGCGCATGGTCAGCTTTTGAAAAATATAAATGCTTTTAGTTGCGCCTTATAGTGCGGAAAATACGGTATATATATATAAGTATATATACATATATATGTAACCGCGGTGTACCTGTCCCACCAAAGATCCACATTCATGCTGGACTGAATGATGAGGTTTTTATTACAGTTTCTGCAAATGAAATGAGTCACAACACGTGATTAGCTTCTCAGCTGGCTTTGATCTCTTTGATCTCATTGGCAGCTTGCTCTGTAGACTGCTCAAAGCATATCAAAGAGCTTTCTTTTCAATTTACATGAAATACATTTTAGAATATCACAAACATTTTTATATCCATTTTAACAAGATACTTTTAACAAGAGATCATATAGTGGTTTTGTAACGTTTACAATGAATTCAACATCTTTTTCTTTAGTCTGAATTTTAACCAACATCATCCTTTTTATATATATGCAAAAATAGAAATAAGAACAATAATGAGTATAAAAACGGGTGCAATTTACCTGCAAATGAAATGAGTCACAACACGGGAGTAGCTTCTCTGCTGGCTTTGATCTCTTTGATCCCTACAAGGGGAATTAACATTTTAGCACAACAGAAACAAAACGAAAATAAATCCAAACAGCTTGACAACATCAATCACATTACTGTGCATGTTGAGAGATTTGTCAGCTGTGGTTATAATGTTTAAAATTAACTTTTTTTGTGGAGCACCAAAAGATGTGTCTTACCGTTGGCAGCTCGCTCTGTAGACTGCCAACAAAACCCCGCCTTCCGGTCACATGTCAAAAGCCAAAACAAACCCTCCCCCATACCAGTAGGTGGCACTGTTAGACTCATCATTGCAGGACACTTACCAAAAACTATACAGGAATTTCAATAAAACAAAAGTTATTATTACACCCGTTACACATATATACACACATTATATATATATATATATATATATATATATATATATATATATATATATATATATATATATATATATATATATATATATAGTTGGCAGGCAGTAGTTTGCCCACCCCTGATCGCTAAACCTAAAATCGCCCCTGTTTTATGCATCACAAAGGGAACTGGACACTTCCCCATCTCGTCCCTTTACCTGTCTCACTTCCTCCATCCACAACTGAGATCTGACTTATGTGTGATTGAAGTTCTTTCCATAAAATGGCCCTCTCACGCGGAATCTTCTTTGGTTGCATTTTCTTAGCAGGTAAGGTTAAATTTATGGTCAAAACGTGAGTTGTTTGTGATTTTTGGACTTCGTTTGGCAGTCGACATCCAGCAGGTACGGACAGCCGACAACTCGACTGCCGCCACTGGGATCGGTAAATCGAATTTATTCTCATTTATTCATTTAAATAGCATTGCTATAGGCTGTGAAAGAAACGATACTTTTTCAAATACTGAATAGATTATTATAAGCAAAATATGTTAAATAAATATTAGTAGTATCAGAGAGACAAGAGCTTGACTTTATCAATAAATCAATTGGCTAATACTTATTTTTTTGTCAAAATAACTATATTGAGTGAGCTGTCCAGTGCCTCACACACATGAAGACAAGGTAGAGAGGAGACACAACCAAATTTTGTACAGCTCATTGATACTTCTTGTGATTAAGGGCTATACAGATAAACACGACTACTTCCATAGAAAGAAACAACAACAAATTGCTAATATTAGTAAAATCGGAGAGACTAGAGGTTGATCATTTGATCAATAGTTCCTTTACGATAGTAACTATAATGGGCGAGCGCTCCAGTGCCACCCACACATTATTGTAAAGGTAGTGAGGAGATAATGACTCGCAAAAAAATATTGTTCCTAATCTTTGTGTTGTAAGCAAAAATCGAAAAGTTTTGTACGTTTTTCATTCTGATTTGGAATTTTTTTTACCTTACTCTCGGAATTTGAAAACATACAAAAAAACATTTTAAAGGTAGATAGAGGCAGAGAGGGGACATAACCATGTTGTGCTACTACTTCTATAGAAAAAAACAAATTGTTAATATTAGTAAAATAGGAGAGACTGGAGGTTGACTTTATCAATTAACGAACCAACCGACAAACCAACCAAGGAGCCAACGAACGGACCAAGGAACCAAGGAACCAACCAACCAACCAACCAAAAAACAAACAATCCAACGACCCAATGAACCAACGAGCGTACCAACGACCGGACCACTCAATGGACCACTCAACGGACCACTCAACGAACCCACCAACAAACCAACCAGTAAAACAACCAACCAACGAACAAAACAACGGACCAACCAACAAACACACCAGCAAACCAACCAACCAACCAACCAGCGAACCAACGAACCAATCAACGAACCAACGAACGGACCAAGGAACCAACCAACCAACCAACCAACCAACCAACGACCCAATGAACCAACGAGCGTACCAATGACCAGACCACTCAACGAACCAACAAACGAACCAACCAACCAACAAACTAAACAACGAACCCACCAACAAACCAACCAGTAAACTAACCACCCAACAAACTAACCAGCGAACCAACCAACCAACCAACCAACCAACCAATCAACGAACCAACGAACGGACCAAGGAACCAACCAACCAACCAACAAACAAACCATCCAACGACCCAATGAACCAACGAGCGTACCAACGACCGGACCACTCAACGGACCAACAAACGAACCAACCAACCAAGAAATTAAACAACGAACACACCAACAAACCAACCAGTAAACCAACCAACGGACTAAACAACGGACCAACCAACAAACCAACCAGCGAACCAACCAACCAGCGAACCAACCAACCAGCGAACCAACCAACCAGCGAACCAACCAACCAGCGAACCAACCAACCAGCGAACCAACCAATTAGCGAACCAACCAATCAACCAACAAACCAACCAATCAACGAACCAATGAACAAACCAAGGAACAACCAAACGAACAACCAAACGAACTAACCAACGACCCAATGAACCGACGAGCGACCAAACGACCGGACCAATCAACGAACCAAAGGACCGAAACATAGCCGGAGACAGGAAATCAGGAAGAGACAAGTGGGAAACGGATGAAGACGGGAACAGACGGGAGCCAGAGTCAAAGAGCTTGCCTTGCGTATGCGGAGGGTCGCTGACGGACTCACCAGGAGTGACTGGAGTACTGGGTATAAATAGGAGGGAAATCAATCAGGCAATCATGACATCTATAGTATATCTGCTTTGCAATTATATTTAAATCAGGGAGCCGCTTTGTTCCACCAGGAGTCGTCTGTGTTCCGTGTGGAGGAACACCCGATTCAATCCTCGCTTGTGAACCGGAACAGCTCAATTTTTGAGTGTTTTTTACTCAGGATCCCTTTCCGCTTGGGCTTAAAATTTCCTTTTTATCTCATTTGTTTTGGAGTAGAGTGGAACTGGTCGATAACACTAAACATTTATCAGTGATATATGATGTTTTTGCTAAGTGGCCTTAGCCTTGATCCCAACCAATCATGAACCAGAACAGGATCAGGACCCAAACGTGTGACGTTCTCACACAAGCCTTTTATTTTACGGGAGTCATGCACGTTAGGCAGCAGTTGGCGTGTAATGATAGGAAGCCAGAGGCCGACGATATCGGTACCAATTGCCCGAGTAGATATCGTACAGCTGGGATCGATACCAGACAGGACGGACAGACAGGATTGATAATGAAACAGGATATTGAAAATAAACAGGACAAACTAGACGGGAACGAAAACTGGAGAGAATAATAGACAGGACAAAAATAGACGGGAAGGAAACTGAAAACCGATATTAAACAGGACAAAAATAAACGGGAACAAAACCCACGTTTTGCGGGGCAGAGGTTCATTGACCGACTGACAAAGGAAGAATACTAACACTGAGCTCAAAGAGAACGAAAGCCATTCTGTCAATGAGCCACATCTGGCGCCACACAGGCAGGGCCAATTGGGCGCCTTGGCAACAGCGACACAATCAACTTATACATTAAAAAACATCTCACCTCCCTTTTTCCCCTTGATTTCTTTCTTTTACAGAGGTTTTTGGAATAACAGCCTTGGCTCTCTCTCTTCTGGCCTTGATCATGAATTGCGCTGTCATGTTTTGGATGGGTCGGCAAATTCTTGGAGACAGGACGGGCACTGCCAGCAACACGGGAGATAAAGGTACAGGATAGCAGCACAAAAGCAGTTTTTAAAAAGTCAAATCTTTGATTTTCATTGATATGGTTCTGTTTTTTTTTGTTACATTTTAGAAGGTTTTCCAAAGGCTGAAAAGGATCTAAAGTAAGAAGCAAAATGTTTATATATTATACACATAAATGTCTGCGTGTGTATGTTAGTATTAGGGTGTCAAGACCAGAACGGAGACAGGACCCACTCGCGTAACGTTTCTCACAGTTTTATTGGGAAGAAGGGAAAGGAGCGCACACACGAACAGGAGATCGCTGGTCGCGGGGAGTAGGTTGCTCAGACGCGGAAGTGGGACTTCCGTAGCAAGCGATGGCGGTGTCGGGAACCGAAAAAAAACGGGTCAGTAGCCGGGATAGAAGAGCAAAAACGTGATTGGGATCGGAAACAAGATGAAAGCCAGGAGAGGAGAGTAGACGTGGCCGAGATAAAAAAATGGATCGTTATTCGGGGCGGGAGAACAGACGTGGTCGAGATCAAAACAGGTCCTAACTCGGGACGGGAGAGCAGACGTGGTCTAGCTCAAAACAGATCGTAACGGGTGACTAACAGGAGCAAAAAACAGGACAGGCAAAAAAGGGCTTGCCGTGTAAAAAAAGATTCGCAGACGGACCGACAAAATGGGACTGCCAGGACCGAGTTTAAATACTGACAGGGAGCCAATTTGTCAACAAACTGCAGCTGGCGCCACACGGGCGGGGCCAATTGGGCGCCATGGCAACCGTGACATAGGGTCCTGATCTGATATTGATATCAGGGCGATATCGGCGCCACCAAAACAGTATCGGATTCCATCTAAAATCTTACGCTCATTTATAAATTACCCTCTGAGTATTTCAGTGAAGTACATAAACCGGAATATACTATGGTTGGCAATATTGGCATTGTATGAAAAGAGCACACCTTGTATCAGAACACCACTAATACGTAATGATTCACAAAGAAGACACATGACTGCATTTATAAATCACATAACCATAATATTCAAAATTATTTTCTTATTTCACTTAAATTAAATGAAAATACCCGACTTTGGGGCAGCACGGCGGCGCAGTGGTTAGCGCTTGTGCGGCACAGTTCATGTCATGGGAACCTGTCGTGGGTTCAAATCCAGCTCCAGACTTCCTGTGCGGAGTTTGTATGTTCTCCCCGTGCTTGCGTGGGTTTCCTCCGGGCACTCCGGTTTCCTCCCACATTCCAAAAACATGCATTTCAGGTGAATTGGCCGGGTCCAAATTGTCCCTAGGTGTGAATGAGCGGATGAGTTGTCTGTCCCTGTGTGCCCTGCGATTGGCTGGCAACCAGTTCAGGGTGTCCCCTGCCCACTGCCCGGAGATGGCTGGGATGGGCTCCAGCCCCCCCCGCGACCCTAATGAGGATAAGCGGTACGGCTGATGAGATGAGATGAGATACCCGACTTTACTTACTTACTACATAAAAAATATATATTTTATACGTATTTGTTGAATTTTTTTGCATGACAGGGGACGTCTTCCCCAGGCCGAGAACGACGGACAAGTGTACATGAATTACTCAAGCACCAACCTAACCTACACGGATCTGGATCTGGAAAACAAGCCTGCGGATAGCACATACTCGGTTCTACCGTGAGCTTCCATTCGATTTCACACAAAGATCAACTGAATGAGAACCCAGAATGGTGGCGCTTTGGCGCTCCCTAGTGACACCTTGGTGCTTTTTCGAAAATGTTTGATGATGGAAAAAGAAAATGTTTTTTGCGGGAGAACAAACAGGACACACGCTTAACATTCTCGGATAAATATAGATATATATATATACAGTATGTGTTTCCTTCCTTTAAAAATATCTGTCTCTCTCTCTCTCTCTCTCTTTCTCACCTTTTCTCTCACTCTATCACTCTTTCTTTCTCTCTTTATCTGCATCTCTCTCTCTCTTCCTCCCCTTTTCTCTCACTCTATCGCTCTTTCTTTCACTCTGTTGCTTTCTGTCTCTGTCTCTCTCCCTGCCATTTTCTCGAATTCTATCGCTCTTTCTTTCACTCTCTCTCTTCTCTCTCTCTTTCTCTCGCTCTCTCTTCCTGCCCTTTTCTCTCACTCTTTATTTCACTCTGTCGCGCTCTCGCTCTCATTCTCCCCTTTTCTCACACTCTATCCCTCTTTCTTTCTCTCTCTCTCTCTTTCTTCCTCCCCTTTTCTCTCACTCTATCGCTCTTTCCTTCACTCTGTCGCTCTCACTCTCTTTCTCTCTCTTCTTTCCCTTTTCTCTCACTCTATCGCTCTTTCTTTCACTCTGTCACGCTCTCTCTCTCTCTTCCTCCCCTTTTCTCACACTCTATCCCTCTTTCTTTCTCTTTCTCTCTCTTCCTCCCATTTTCTTTTACTCTATTGCTCTTTCTTTCACTCTGTTGCTCTCTCTCTTTCTCTCTCTGTCCTCCTCCATTTTTCTCTCACTCCATTGCTTTTTTCACTCTGTCGCGCTCTCTCTCTCTTCCTCCTCTTTTCTCACACTCTATCCCTCTTTCTCTCTCTCTCCCCCTCTCTCTCCCTCCCCTTTTCTCTGACTCTATTGCTCTTTCTTTCACTCTGTCGCGCTCTCTCTTCCTTCCCTTTTCTCTCACTCTATCGCTCTTTCGTTCACTCTGTCGCTCTCTGTCTCTTCCTCCATTTTTCCCTTTCACCCTCTCTCATATATATATATATATATATATATATATATATATATATATATATATATATATATATATATATATTGTATATATGTATGTTTGTAAAATGCTTGTCAATTTTAGTCAATGCATTATTCTCATCAGATAATGAATACAAAGAGTCTCACAAACTTCTGCAAGCAAAACTTCTGCTTTTCAAGTGTACTTGACACAGGAAGCTGGATTGATGCAATTCAGTCTACACATATATTTAAAGAAAAAGGGAAAAAACAGTGGTTGGTTGTCAAGACTGCTGGAATAAACCATTTTTTGTACAAGCTGAATTCTATTCTTTGTATATTTTCTCACAGGTTTCTGATCTCTTAGTTTGATTGTTTCTCTTGGCTGAGCTGTGCATTTTTTCTATACTCTTTTGTTGCCATGTCATTGGAATCTCCACGGGGATTGGCGAATTAACATTGCACCACGATTAAACCATATTATCAAATGAAGAATTTCTGAAAACAAATATATTTTAGACGTTTTACCAGGGCTTCAGCACCTGACTCTTGATATTGTCTTTAATTGTGGCGAGTAAATGTTAGTCAATAAAAGGAGAAACACATATACAGTATTTGAGCAGTCTTATGAAGTCATGCAGTTATTCATATTCACTCAATAAATCAATCACTGCCAGTTTCTAGTTTAGATGTCAGAAATCCAAGTTGGACGCAAGCACACTGGCACAGTTGGTTGAGTTATGGTTTCACAGTGTCAATATGAACGCGAATGTGCAATTCTGAGCCAAAATCCGCCGATCCAGAATCCAGTCATAGAACATTTGAGCTCTTCTGACTTCAAAGTTCAAGTTGAAGTCAGTGAATCTCATCAAAAAGTCTCTGGCTCTGTTGCCGGCTGTCTGAAGATATCTCAATGGATTTCGTTCGGAAGTCTCTGGCTTTGATGCCGGCTGTCTAAAGATACCTGCGAGGTAACGGTGTGGGAACAACCCTCGCCTCTCAACCACTTTTTGAGATGAGCCGTGATGAAGCGTCGAAACTTTCTGGTGGCGAAACAGTACACGACCGGGTCCAGGACGCAGTTGAGGCCCATAAGAAGCAACGTGACCTGATGGATGTCATTGAGCGCCTGCACGGTCTCCTCGTCCCAATCCACGTTGCCCCATCCTTTTTGGATCTTTAGCACCGCCAGCGTCCAGAAACCCTGGACTATGTGGTGAGGTAGAAAACACAAGACGAACACGCCCACTACGGCGATGAGCATCTGCACTGCCCTGCGTTTCACCCCCGTGGGTCTCCTGGTTGAGGAGATCGTCATGTTGGACTTCCTGGATAAAGCAGTTCCGGCCTTCAACTCGGTTAGAGGTGCACTTTGAGAAAACAATGCCCGGGCGATGAGGAGGTTGCAGACCACCACCAGTGCAAAAACCACAAAAAACATCCCGATGATCGCGAAATGCATTGCAGCCACCACTCTTTTGGAAGCATCATCCCCATCCTGGTAGCCCTCAAAGCAACGGGTGACGTTCCCGTCCTGGTTGGTGCCTGGGTTGGCGAGGAATGGGATCGCCATCGCCACGGTAGTCAACCAGATGAAAACACAGACTGTAATACCGCGCCTTCGGTGGTCCGACGAGGCCGCGTCCAGTGGCCGGGTTACCGCCCAGTAACGGTTGACGCTAATAGCCCCGAGGAACAGGATGGAGCAGTAAGTGTTGATGAAGAACAAGGATCCGGTCAGGCGGCACAGGAAGTCTTTGTAGACCCATGTTCCTTGCCGGCTGTAGTAACCGATCCAGAAGGGGAGGGCGCACACGAAAAGGAGATCGGCGATGGTAAGGTTGGTCATGTAGATCCGAATTTCGCCCATGGCCTTAGCTTCTCGGAGGCGGCGCAGCACAAATAGCACGTAGATGTTGGCAAAAAGGCCCACGATGAAGATGATGCTGTAAGCCACTGGGAAAAGGTGATAACGGAAAGGCGAGTCCAGGAAGTTTGAGTCATTGCCGGCTGCAAATGTTGTGAATCCTGTTGGGCTTTCCGTTGTGGAATGACGTATTTCTGTCTACGGAGGAAAACAGATACGGAGAGGAATGTGAAAGCAGTCGAAACAATAACATTTAATGGAAGATTTTGTCGATTAATGAAATGAAATGATTTGCATTTATATAGCGCTTTTCAAGTCAATGACTTCCCAAAGCGCTTCACAATGTGCTCCACATTTCCCAATAGCGGCCTTGTATTGCAGCCATGTAAGACGCTAACCTGCTTATTGGGGGTGTTAGGGGTTCAGTGTCTTACCCAAGGACACTTCGACATGTAACACGGACGAGCCGGGATTCGAACTGGGATCCCTTGATCCCAAGACGAGCGCTCTACCTCCTGAGCTACTTCCGCCCCCAATCGATAATAATATTATTTCAACCCCTGTATTGCAAAAGTAAATAGTAGTTTACACTATCATTAAGAAATATAAACGAAAAATGACCCAATGGGCATCAATGTCAAAATGATCTAAATGCTAATCAATACTACCCAAATAGGAAGCAAAACACTGGGATCAGTTCCCTGAACAAATGAGTAAATAAAATAAAACAAAGACTTCAAAAACTATCATCTATCCACCCATTATCTGCACCGCTTATCCTCAGTAGGGTCGCAGGGGTGCTGGAGCCCATCCCAGCTATCTTCGGACAGTGGGCAGGGAACACCTTGAATTAGTTGCCAGCCAGTCGCAGGTCACACAGAGACAGACAATCCGCTCGCTCATTCAAAATTTGGACCGGCCAATTAACCGGACGTGCATGTTTTCGGAAACCCACGCAAGCACAGGGACAACATGCAAACTCCACAAAGGAGGTTCGATCTCATTACCTCAGAACTGTGCCGCACACGCGCTAACCACGGCACCGCCGTGCTGCCCCAAACACTATCAATAATTCAAAAATAATTTGTATTAACAACACCCAAACGCCTAGTTTTTTATTTTAATTAGAAATTAATCAAAGTTCTGTTTATGCAACACCCGGAAAACGACTTTTATAAAACTCTTCTGACCCCTAGTGGTTACTAACACAAAGAAAAACAGTCTTCTGTCATGAAAGAAGATAAAGATATTTACAACTGATAAACTGAAACTCTTGGAATTAAAAAAAATAATTATCTAAAATATCGACTGACAATCAAAAATGTATAAATTTGATAATTTATTACGAAATAAGTTGTTACAACATAGTTGATAACCATGGAAACAAAGCTTAAGACAAAAAAAATTGTTTTTTTGTACAGTATTTATCAGCTACACGTCCCAAGACATGCAGTGATCCTAAAGGGAAAAGCATAAACATAACAATGTAGACTTAGCTTGCGTTTAACAAGGAATACAAAGAAGCCGCACGGATTGCAATACTTGCAGGGTTGCATGACCGTAACCAATCGACGATTGAGAGTATTAATCAAGATAAGGAGGCAATTAAAGCAGGGAAATCTTCTAAGGGCATGAAAATTCTCGCAAGTTTTAAAATTTGTTTCATTTCTAATCCGCCATCTCCTCCCCCCGATGCATCCACCCATTAACTCCACCGTACCAGCGTGAGTCGCGTCATATCAAAGGTAAATACAATTTCATGTTTCCTACCTGTTATTTGATCATATACACGTTTATTACATATAAATAGTATTTACCATATATTACAGTAATATTTACCATTTACTACATTGTTACTTAAATATTTTATTTTGGGATAATGGTGGTTTCGACCACATTTTCTAATTACAATAGGTTTATAATCCCTGCTACATGAGAATTTAAGACTTCAATTCCCACCTCATATCCCACGGGCCTCCTGTACATTATTCATTAAAAAATATATAAGACCAATATAGGTAAACGAAAGAATAGATGTGTTCACAAACTGTCACGGTTGCCAAGGCGCCCAATTAGCCCCGCCTGTGTGGCGCCAGCTGCGGCTCGTTGACAGATTGGCTTCCCTTCTATTTAAGCTCAGTGCTCTCACTCACCCTTTGTCAGTCCGTCAACGAACCTCTGCACCGGCAAGACATGGGTTTAGACTCTGTCTGGTTTCCTGCTTGTGTTTCCTGTCCGGTATTGTTCCCGTCTATTTTGTCGTATTTAATATCGATCTCCAGTTTCGTTCCCATCTAGTTTGTCCTGTTTAATTTCGATATCCAGTTTTGATATCAATCCTGTCTGTCCCGTCCTGTCCGGTATCGACCCCATCTGTCCTATATCTGCTCGTGCAATTGGTATCGATCTCGTCGGCCTCTGGCTTCCGGTCATTCCACGCCAGACGTCACGCATTTGGGTTCTCCTCCTTTTCCGGTTCTTGACACAAATGAAATTTTGCCATTTTACTACCGGCTATTTCGAGTATAAAATGAAAGAAAACCTCAATGTGTCACGTACACAATTTCCCAATAAATGACTTGTATCTTATGTTACGTAAATGGGGCCCTTGAGAACGTCACCGGTGAGACTTAAAAAGAAGTGAATCACCCATAAAAAGGAAGTTTTACCATTTTCCCTTGCATTTGGCGGCCCTTGTGTCCACTTGTGTTCTATCTGTGAAAGAAAGTGAGGACATATTAAGCGGAAGTTGGCGTCTTTGCAGTCAAAGCGCAAATATCGGACTTCAAAATCGCAAAAAAATAAAACCCTAGCACATTTATTTGGTCTGCTTCTGATTTAAGATCAAAAGGTTTTATGACCCAAAGAATTTCCTTCCTTTTACATGTTTTCCAACTGTCCTAAAAACTGCCAGATGTTGGATGTTAAACCTAACAACTATCTAACGACTCTAACCCAACTTCAAACTTTTAACAACTCATCCCAACATAAGGGAAGTCCCTTCTCAAATATTGTGCTTTAATAGAAATAATACATACAATTTTGCAAGGCTGATGACTTACCAAGCTGCTTTCTTGTCTGTGTGTTATCTGCCAGAAGCCAGAAGTCAAAAAGTGAAGGAAGGAGTTGAGCATCGTCAAGAAGGCGGTGCTAGGGAAATCCCACATGGTGCAACGACATCCGCAGCCCAGCGGAAGAGGACACGCCCCCACTGAAGAAATCTGGGATTTTTCAGGCTGACTCACATTGAATTATGACTTTTAATAAAGTTGTTTTTTTACTGCACTAAAAATGAGACGCTTCCCGGATGTGATAACATGTGATCTTTAAGCAGGAAGCGAAATAATGAGAAAAAAATCAAGTTAATCTTACAATAGCAAAGATAGACTGTGTGATGAAAGCTCATAAGAAATTAATACAATAAGGATATTTTTTAATAATTAAGGGAAAACTAAATGCCTATCAGTGCAAAGCTAAGAAAAGGAATACACGTATAAATTAGATTACATACACAGATGGATTGGTAGGTAGGTAGGTAGGTAGGTAGGTAGGTAGGTAGGTAGGTAGGTAGGTAGGTAGGTAGGTAGGTAGGTAGGTAGGTAGGTAGGTAGGTAGATAGGTAAGTAAGGATAAAGATATATTTTTTAATAATTAAGGGAAAACTAAATGCTTATCAGTGCAAAGCTAAAAAAGGAATACAAGTATAAATAAGATTACATACACAGATGGATTGGTAGGTAGCTAGGTAGGTAGGTAGGTAGGTAGGTAGGTAGGTAGGTAGGTAGGTAGGTAGGTAGGTAGGTAGGTCAGTCGGTAGGTAAGGATAAGGATATTTTTTTAATAATTAAGGGAAAAGTAAATGCTTATCAGTGCAAAGCTAAGAAAAAGAATACAGGTATACATAAGATTACATACACAGATGGATTGGTAGGTAGGTAGGTAGGTAGGTAGGTAAGGATAAGGATATTTTTTTAATAATTAAGAGAAAACTAAATGCTTATCAGTGCAAAGCTAAGAAAAGGAATACAGATATAAAAAAACACTACATACACAGATGGATTGGTAGGTAGGTAGGTAGGTAAGTAGGTAGGTAAGTAAGGATAAGGATATCTCATCTCATCTCATCAGCCGTACCGCTTATCCTCATCAGGGTCGCGGGGGGGGCTGGAGCCCATCCCAGCCATCTCCGGGCAGTGGGCAGGGGATAAGGATATATTTTTTAATAATTAAGGGAAAACTAAATGCTTATCAGTGCAAAGCTAAAAAAATAATATAAGTATAAATAAGATTATATACACAGATGGATTGGTAGGTAGGTAGGTAGGTAGGTTGGTAAGGATTTTTCACGCTGACTCACAATGAATTATGAATTTTAATATATTACATTATATTGTAATATATAAGGATATATTTTTTGATAATTAAGGGAAAACTAAATGCTTATCAGTGCAAAGCTAAGAAAAGGAATACAAGTATAAATAAGATTACATACACAGATGGATTGGTAGGTAGGTAGGTAGGTAGGTAGGTAGGTAGGTAGGTAAGGATAAGGATATTTTTTTAATAATTAAGGGAAAACTAAATGCTTATCAGTGCAAAGCTAAGAAAAAGAATACAGGTATAAATAAGATTACATACACAGATGGATTGGTAGGTAGGTAGGTCAGTCGGTAGGTAAGGATCAAGATATATTTTTTAATAATTAGGGGAAATTTAAATACTTATTAGTGCAAAGCTAAAAAACAGTAATACAAGTATAAAAAAGATTGCATACACAGATGGATTGGTAGGTAGGTAGGTAGGTAGGTAGGTAGGTAGGTAGGTAGGTAGGTAGGTAGGTAGGTAAGGATAAGGATATATTTTTTAATAATTAAGGGAAAACTAAATGCTTATCAGTGCAAAGCTAAGAAAATGAATACAAGTAATAAATAAGATTACATACACAGATGGATTGGTAGGTAGGTAGGTAAGTAAGTATAGGGATATATTTTTTGATAATTAAGGGAAAACTAAATGCTTAACAGTGCAAAGCTAAGAAAAGGGATACAAGTATAAATAAGATTACATACACAGATGGATTAAAAATTATAAACAAATGAATTTCAAAACATGTGGTCAATTAGTGAAAATGCTGTTAATCTTGAATATTTAAAAACAATCTGGAAACATATTTTATGTTCCGTTGGCTGATATGTATTGCTCAAGTAAACGTTATTTTTACCAGAATCTCGAGTATTAAGTATGGTTTGTTGCATTTTACTGTGTGTTTGATTTGTATTTTTAGATTTTCTTTTCTTGGTTTTTAATTTTATGTGTCGATTTATCATGAGCCAATGCACTAAATGTATGCCTTCCAAATGTTACTGCTTAGTAACCACTAGGGGTCAGAAGAGTTTTATAAAAGTCGTTTTCCCGGTGTTGCATAAACAGAATCTCTGCAGTCTTCTCTTTACTGAACCACAATGTAAAGCTTTATTGGTGCAATTAGTTTGACAAACCAACCAGTACAAAAAATACCTCTTTATGGTGGCAAACTGTGGTATTTGAACGCATCCATTTCTACTGACGGTTAAAGGCGTCAAACCTCTGTTTACCATTCGAGTCAACTAATGTCATGTTCAGTGTTTTGGTGTTTCAAGTGGAATTTTGCACTTAGATGTCTCAAAGATATGACATTTTGTTCAGATAGCACAGCGGTGTCAAACTCATTTTAACTCGGGGGCCACAGGATAGAACAAACATTTCCTCAAGGGCCGGACTAGAAGATTGGAGAGAAAAAAATAAGAGGAAGAGAGGGAGAGAAAAAGAAAGGGTGGGACAAAGAAAGACATATAGAGAGAAAGAGAAAGGGAACAAGAGAAACAAAAGAGATAAAAAGAGAAATAGTGGGAGAGAAGGGGAAAGAGAAAGAAATCCAAAGCGAAAGAGAAAGAGAGGAGAGGAGGGGAGAGAAGGAGAGGGAGAAAGAGAAAAGAGAGAAGGAAAAAAGAAGAGCAAAATAAGGTAAAAAGAGAGAGAAAGAGACAAAGAGAAAAAGAGACGGAGTGAAAGAAAGAGCAATAGAGTGAGAGAAATATATATGTTCTGAACATGTGTATGTTAACAGGGTTGGGTATGGTTACTTTAACTGGATTACTTTCAATTACTTTTGGATTACTCCAATACCAAATATGCTAATAAAAGCAAACTAAATATGAATAACATGACTAAATTTTGTGCAGGCTTGTGGAGTAACGGAATACATGGAACGGCAAAAATGATGTTGGCAAGCTGTTTGGATTTATTTTCATTTAGTTTCTGTCGCATTTTATGTTAGTTTTGCCGGAGATCAAAGCCAGGAGAGAAAGCTTACCACGTGTTGTGAGTCATCATTTTATTCATATTGAGTTTCTTTTGTCTTTTATTTGCATATTCTGTATTGGAGTAATCCAAAAGTAATTGAAAGTAATCCAGTTAAGGTAACCCTACCCAACCCTGCGTATGTATCACCTGGGAATCAAGTGTGAGCTCTCTCTCGGGATGATTTACAGCGGTTTGGAGGAATGTCCCCCTACAGTGAGAAATTGCTGAGCATGGGAGACTGAGCAGCAAAAGCAAGGACATCAGCACTGCTAAATAAGATGAGACTTGACAAGAGTTTTTTCTTCTTTTTTTCTGTTAATCGAGGTATCCTTGACGTAGATGTCCATGAGACTCCCGGAGCCAGTCCCAAAGAAAATGACCATGAAGTCTAATAGGCGTAGTTTTGCATGAGAATACTCGCCAATCTAAAAAGGTTTCGGTCAAAAAACAAAAACAAAGTAGGCTGATCCACAACTAGGCTGTTTAAAAATAGGCAAAAAAGGCATCGACATAATGGGGGAGTAGCATGTGAGAAACAATGCATAGACACCAACAAACGCTGTAAGAGCTGGATGTCTTTGTGTAAGTGCATGTTTCCCAACACGACATGCTGCTGCCCCACATTTGGACTCATCTGGGTTATATGTGTTTAAATACCGGTCATAACCCACTCGGGGAGGACAGTGAATTAAGCACATTAATCCTCATCATCGCTGTAAAAAAACACACTAAGTGGTAAAGCTACATAAAGTGCAATGTTTTGTGATGAAATTCATTCATTTGTTACGACGCTCGGTTGGTTTTATTATAATGCGTTTTTTGTTTTTAGGAGACTCTTATTGACCCCCGTCGCTAAAACCTCGGATAGAAAACCCCTGGATACAGCGACCCCACCTCATGACGTTTTCACTAAGCAATAAGATGCTTGGGCATTTTCAAACTTTGTGGTGTCCGGACCAATGTTCCCTCTAATTTTCCACGGGTCTGAGCGTTCACACAAAGTCGGTGAGCAACAGCAATCCCAAGTGTGGCAACGAAGTCATTAGTAGTACGATACACAACTGTATTTAATCACATTTTTTAGTGGAAGTACAATGTTGGCAACAAGATTGACTTGGTATAATTGGAAATTATTTGAATGCAACACAAACTTTTTCTTCTTTTTCCTCTGTTTTTTTTTTCTCTATTTTTTTAAATTCCTTTAAAAAAATCTCATTGTGTTTATTTTTTTCCAAGCTGTTAATTTGTGTTCTACTTACTTTTTTCCCCTTTGTTTCTTTCTTGCCTTTTTTCTGGCTTTTTTTTCAGAATTTTTCCTTCTTTTTTTCTCTTCCTTTTGTTTCTTTTTTCTCAGCTTTTCACTACTTTTTCATTTTGGTATTTTTTATTTACTGTTATATTCCCCCTTCCTTTACGTCATTTTGTGCATACTTTTATATAATATTTGGTCATATAGGGATAAAAGAAGCAAAAACAACCTGAAGAGCCATTTAGGACCCGAAAGAGCCGGTTCCTTTTAGTGAGCCCAGCCGAAGAAGCCGGTTCTCGAAAAACTCTACTGACTTTACTCAACTTCGTTCTACTTCGACCTTGACTTCAAAATACCGCATTTAGAACACAACGTCAGGGGAACCCTTGTATTTTTACCTTCATGCACTGTAACTTTGACTGAATTTGCTTTTTAATTAGCAATTTCGAGCCCTGATTTTTGTGAGCTGGCAAGATTTTCTGGTGCACGGAAAAGCTCTGGGTAGTGAACAATTGCGCACACACGCAGCTTAGAGGGAACATTGCGCTGGCTAGATTTTCTTGTGCGCTGAGAATGTGCAGGCAGTGCGCGATTGCGCACGTGCGCAGCTTAGAGGGAACATTGGTCCGGACATATGATGTGTTTTGTCTTTAAGATGCCTGTCTGCTATTGGCTTATGTCATATAAAATGCTGGTCTGGTATTTGTTTGGGTAAGAGCATCAAGAATCTGCCGGTATGCTATTGGCTGGACTACCTCCAACAATACCTTTCTGTCTCTTCAATAATATTTTTTTTGTATTGTATTTATTTGCTGTGGTCCAAAGACTTGCAGTAACGCTAAAGGGGGAAGCAAAAACATAATAACCATGGAAAAAGATTATTACGTTATACAAAGAAGGCACATGGATCACTAAAATGCAAGGCAATCAAGACTATTATTAAAAATAAGAAAGCGATCCAAGCAACAAAGTATTCTGAGGGCATGACAATCCTCAGAAGTGGAAGTTTTAAAATCAATTTTAATTTTAATCTGCTGTCTCCTACCCTTCTACATCCACCCACTTACTCCACTGTGCCAGCTCAAGTCACACCACATCTAAATAAAATTATATTTTCCTTTAAATTTCTGTTTATTTATAATTTTAGTTAGCCTGTAGATTACGAATAACTAGTACTTGCTCCCTCATATCTTTCGGATTTAATTTCCCCCTATGTTTCGGTCCGGAGCCTTCGCTCTGAAAATGCTGGTCAACTAGTGATCCCAAGAGCCAAGAAGAGATCCGCAGGTTTGACAGTGTTTTCCATTCGGGCCCCAATGCTTGGAATGCTCTTACCCCTGAGATTTGATCTGCAACCTCAGTGGAAGTGTTTAAATCTAAGCTTAAAACACAATTCTATTTTATAGCATATGAATAACCTAGGGGCAGCACGGTGGGGCAGTGGTTAGCGCAAGTGCGGCACAGTTCATGTCTTGGGAACCTCCTGCGTGGGTTCAAATCCAACTCCAGACTTCCTGTGCGGAGTTTGTATGTTCTCCCCGTGCTTGCGTGGGTTTCCTCCGGGCACTCCGGTTTCCTCCCACATTCCAAAAACATGCATTTCAGGTGAATTGGCCGGTCCAAATTGTCCCTAGGTGTGAATGAGCGAGTGAGTTGTCTGTCCCCGTGTGCCCTGCGATTGGCTGGCAACCAGTTCAGGGTGTCCTTGCCCAATGCCCGTTGATTGCTGGGATGGGCTCCAGCACCCCCGTGACCCTACTGAGGATAAGCGGTGTAGCTAATGAGATGAGATGAGATGAGATGAATAACCTATATTTTATGTTGACATTATATGTATATTATTTGTTATTGCAACATCCATTGCAGCCTGGTCATCCTAGAAGAAGGATTGCCTCATGTGTGGTCCCTCTCATGGTTTCTTCATTTTCCTCATGTTGAGGTTTTTGAGTTTTTACTTGCCCTCATATAGGTTTTAGATCATAGTCTTTGGTTTGCAGTAATCTGTGGTCTGTGCAGCCGTTTGAGACTCTTTGGGATTTAGGGCGTCACAAATAAACATGACTTGACTTGACTACTTATTACATGCTATTTTGTAATCTAAATGTTTTTATCTGGGGTGCTGGGGGTTCAGAACACATAAGCTAATTCCCATAGGCTTCTATATCCCGCTATGCAGCATTTTTTGGGCCAGTCACCACCGCAGAACAGATCATTGTCGCATCCCGGGGTCTAATGTACGTACTGTGGAATATGTGGTTTTCGGGATGGGCACGGGGTTATGTAGATTAGCGTGTAGCTGCAGTGTTTGTAAGTACCCCTGGATAGAATAAAAATGCCTTTGGCGCAAAACCCAAGAAAGGGGAGGGAGAGGGCGTGCTATTGACAAACTGTTTTTGGCAGAGACTAGATTCTGTTGGGTGGTGAGGGATGTTTGCAATTAGGAAGGATGTTGGCTCGAATACGAGCTCTTCCTGATTCAGGTGGTCCGTACAGTAAACGACGCAAGGCCGAATACGTTCCTTGGAAAACATGTGTTGGCGCATTTGCATTGATGTCATTTGATATATAGAAGCCACTTTCCCACATGACAGAAACATGTGTGTGAACATTCCCAGGATTATGAGAGATAAGAACAGCCGTCCGAAAATATCTGAGTCCGTCTTAACTTATTAGAGTCCAACTGCTGAAAGACGCCACAGTCGGACATTTCAAATGAAAGAAAACGAGCAGGATCCTGATGAGTTTAATCTTCTAACTATGGGAAAATCTTTGCTTTCGTTGAAATTGAGGATTTTTATAAGGGGCACGAAAAATATTTCCACTTCAAAATGCATTTTCCAGTTCAGAATGAACAATAAAACAAAAAAACAGACTCCGAGAGAACGACGTTGTGATAACGTCACGTTTAAAGTGAGGCGAGCCGTGTGAAGCTGGCTTTCATTCGAGGGGGAGTTTGTGCACGACGCAGCCTTGTTTTTTCAATTTGCACACTAGAAGGAAGGAGATGGAAATCAAAACGGGAGTTCTGCCAAGCTTTTACCGAGAACACATTTTCTTAAAAGTTGGTGAGTCCTTTTACTTCTGTTTTTGTTAGTCCCTTGCTGGACTTTGGCTAATGTAAATGAAATGAAATGAAATGATCTGCATTTATATAGCGCTTTTCAAGTCAATGACTTCCCAAAGCGCTTTACAATGTGCTTCACATTTACCCATTCACACACACTCATACACCAATAGCGGCCGTGCAGCCATGCAAGGTGCTAACCTGCTTATTGGGGGTATTAGGGGTTCAGTGTCTTACCCAAGGACACTTCGACATGTAACACGGAGGAGCCGGGATTCGAACTGCGATCTTGTGATCCCAAGACGAGCGCTCTACCTGCTGAGCTACATGCTAACACTACAGAAGTCAGATTTCTACATTTTGCCAGTTTTGATTCGTAAACTCAAACTCTGTGCACAAAATTAAATTAGTTTGTCCCTAAAGATGAATAGCTGGCGCTAGGCTACCTGTGGCAAGAGTTTAATTTACTATTGTTTTGCTTTGGGGAGTTTTGTTGCGTTAGATTGCGACGACCATCGCACCACCATCATCTTCAATTCCATCCTACTCCCGCTCACTCGTCACTACAGTATTCACTCTCCTGTCCATTAAAAGCTCAAATTCCCCCGAAATATGTATTTATAAAAAGAGGGAAAGAAAGACCCTGATTTTTTTTATTTTTTTTTAATGTGAAAAAAAAATGTACACGCAGACTCACACTTTGTCGTGCTTTCCAAACTGCTTGGTTGTTCACAGTTTGAAAGGTTGCACTTGTGTGTTGAATCCTTTCGTCATCTTTCCCAGCTGTAAAACAGAGTGTTGGCATTATATTTCCCCAAACATCATGGAAAAGCTTCAAAGGAAATATTTTGGGGTTTTTGTTAGTTTATTATATCACATATTTTGCAAAAGTTAAACAACTGTACCAACAAACTTGGACTAAATGTCTGACTCCAAAAGCGAAAGAGCCATAGCAGCAATCTGAAAAATATTATCAGATATTTTACAAAGAGAAGAAATCTAACCTTAGGGCATAAATGAAAACAATACAATGAAACAAATATTAAAAAGGGCAATGCTTCTGAGATTGGGCCAGCAGAAACAAAACATCTCTGTCCCTGACTGCTTACAACCAAACACGAGTGCATGCAATGACAGTCTATCATTATATTCCTGCAGCCCTGTTATTCCTCATAACAGAAGATTTAAAATCGAGTTGGGAGCTTACAAAGAGATTGTTCTTAATCTTGCAGCGACATCTGCATGCCCAAATGCTGCTTTAATGCACTTTCAAATGCTCTGATGGCTTCAGTGTGTAATAACACCCAAAAAAACAAAATGATTGAGCTGCAACTTGCTAATTGCATGCATTGTTTTAGCACGAGAGGAATTACGCACCATTGACTGCATAGACCAGGGAGTTTCCAAAGAGATTGTTCTTAATGCATCAACATCTGCATGCCCAAATGCTGCTTTAATGCAGTTGCAAATGTCCCGATTGGCTTCACAATGTGACAACACAATAATAAAAAACAAATTATTGTACTCTGACTTGTTGGGTGTATACATTTATTTAGTGTGAGAGGAAATATGCAACATTAGCTGCATACAGCACAAGAGTTTGTTCTGAATCTTGCTGCAACTTCCTCATGTCCAAATGCTGCTTTAATGCATTTTCAAATGCCCTGATGGCTTCAATGTGCAACAAAACCCTAAAAAAAGCTGGATTGATTGTGCTGCAACTAGCATTTTGCTACTCTGAGAGGAAATAGGCACCATTAGCTGCATTCACCAGGGGAGTTTGTTCTTAATCTTGCAGTAAAATCTGCATGCCCAAATGCTGCTTTAATGCAGTTGCAAATACCCCGATGCTTTTACGAGTAACAAAACCCAATAAAAGCCAAATAGATCTTGCTATAGCCTAACTTGTTCCACGCATGCATTTGTTAGCACGAGAGAAAATATGCAACACACACAAGGGGACGTTGCAGATAGTCTTAATCTTGCAGCAACATATACATGAGGAAGCGCTGCCTAAATGCAGTAGCATATGCCTTGATGGCTTCACAATGCAACAACGACCCGATAAAAGCCAAATTTATTGTGCTGTAACTTGCTAGGTTAGCATTTTGTTAGTACGGGAGCAAATATGCAACACTAGCTGCATACACCACAGGAGTTAGTTCTTAATCTTGCAGCAACATCTGCTTGGTCGACTGCTGCTTTAATGCAGTTGCAAATGCCCTGGTGGTCTTGCAGTGAAAGAGCACTGTCGAAAAGGCCAAATTGATGGTGGCGAGAGGAAATATGCAGCATTAACTGCATACACCAGACGAGTTTACCAAGTGACTTGTTATTCATTTTGCAGCAACATCAGCATGCCCAAACGGGTCTTTAATGCACTTGCAAACACCCTCGTGGTTTCATAGTGCCACACCACCACCCACAAAGCCAAATATATCGTGCTGCAACTTGCATTTTATTAGTACGAGAGAAAATATGCAACATTGGCTGGATACACCAGCCCAACTCGCTCCGGCGTGTGTGCACTGCGGAGGAACCGGGCGGAAGCGAGGAGGCGGGGCCTCACAGCCGAGGAAGGGCGTTCTCTTTGCGGTCAGAGCCATCCCGAGGGGTGGGTCCTGCTCCGGCAACAGGAGGCGAGTGAGAGAGAGAGGGGAAAAAAAGAAAAAGGCCACCTTTTTCATTGTTAGCGACGCGGTGGAATGTGATGGTTTGATCTCGAACGGGATATTCGAGAGAAAAGAGGCCGATTTCAGGGGAAAAAGTGGAAGGGCGACTGGGATGAACTTGTCGGACGACGAGACGACCGGAGCCGCGTGAGGAAGACTCCAGTCGCCGGCGGATCCTTTTTTTTTCCCCCGATGTGGATGTAATAACTTCTTTTTGAGAACATTTAAAAGGTAAAATCACATTCATTTAAATGATTTATGTTTGCTAACATGAACCGGGGCGGGACAAGTGTTTAACTGCGGCAAGTTTGATGACTACCCCCCGTCCCCCATCTCCACCTCTACCTCGGTTGGCTTTTTTTTTTAAACTAACCCCCCAAAAAATATATATAATTATATTTAAATCAATATATATTCATAAAGCATCATTAAATATCACTACTCAACAGTTGCCAACCCCATTTTTTTTAAGCTCCTGGTGTCGTGTATGTCTTTTATGGCGAACTCACCGTGCCAGGACGACGACAGGTTTTAGTCGAAGTTGAGTCAAATTATGCCTACAAAAGCATGCTATTACCAAACAAATTGAGTTTTTTTTATTGTTTTACTTTTTAGAAATATAGATTTTAAAAATCTACATTTATTGTGGTGGAAACGAAGTTAAGCTATCAGCGGCGAGACTTTGTACCCGGACCAAGTGTTTGTTTGGAGTCCTCTTCCGTTCGGGACAAGGGCACCTAAACAATTTTTAAATTTATTTTTAATTTTTTACAAAGTGTTCAAAACACTTAACCTAATTTACAAATTTTTTTTTGGCTTCTATATTTAAAAAAAAGGCTAAAAAAATAAATAAAAAAATCACAGCCTAACAGGAAGCTGTCAAGGTAGTCCCATCATGTTGGACAACAACAAGGTATTAATTACGTTTTAATTTTATTACTGTATTTTTATTTGGTTGAATTTGGCAAGTTGTTTGTCTTAATTTAATGTATTCATTTTATTTTTCAAACTGGATTTTTGTGAGATATTTTGTCAAGGATGACGTCACATTTTAAAAGACCTACATTTAAACGTAAAGCCATTAACTTGAATATTAAAGTCCAATAAATCATCTATATATTATATTCTTTTTTTAGACACAATTAAGTCCCAAAATAGACATCTAGAATTGGTTTGTGTTTAGCCCAGCAAACATGGACCAAATGTAATCCAAAACGAGTTGTTGTTGTGTTTACTTTGTGTAATAAGGTCCAAAATATACCACCCAAAAGTCAACTTTTCAACGTCTTGAAAAAGGCTTTTATTTAACTTTCATTTTTTGTCTTTTTGATGGAATATTTGAGTCTTTTTTTAACACATTTTCAGCTATTTATGCTGGGTGGGAAGATGATGACTTATTAACATCGAGTCCTCCAAAATTTCAACAAAAAGTACTCAACAGATCTTCAATTTCTCATACATTCCACCTTTTAAATTTTTGGACAACCATGACAAGTGTTTTAATCAGACACCATGTAAGAGTACAACTACAATGGTACCTTGACTAGTGAGTGACCCGATAAACATGTTTTTCAAGATACCCACTATTTTGGTCCCATTTATTTTCTCCTCTCACTTTTATTTTGCTTTGACTCACAAGCAAGAATGTTTGCAAACTCAATTCCCATCTTAAAAAGCAGCAGTTTACCAAATAGTCCTTAATTAGAGGTTACTGTCAAAGTAAACACAAAGACAAACAACCAAATTACTTTGCTTGAGTTCTTGGCTAACAATATAAAAAATACTATGATAAATGCTAAAGACTAAGCATAAACTTTTCAGTGTTGTAACTCTATAGGTACAAAACTGCATTTGTAGTAATTTCAATAGTTTAAAATTTGAGTATTTTCAATAACAAGCTTTGTCGCAGAACTAATTAAACAGTAGTTCGTACTTCTGTTGAGAATATAAAGATGCACGGCAGCTAATAACCGGGTGAAAAAATAAAGAGGAACAAATAAAGCTCTCTGGTAATTGCATATTGTTGAACTCAGCCAATTAAAACATTGTAAGCAATAATTAAATTTAATAATTAAAATAATGAAATTTAAAATAATTTTTCACTTTGGAAGTCTTGCCTCTTGCCCATGAAACTTCCTTTTTATTCAGCGAGACTGAGGTGGATTTAATAGAATTATTTATAGTAGATTATAATTTTGTTTCTTGAACTGTCAACTGAAAATGTGAAACGTTGGCCAAAAACATTATATAAGCTCCCCTACTTATGACCATTCGACTTACGTGAAACGGTAGATACGAACATTTTTTTCGGGATACCGAAAAATTTCCGGATATTGCTGTAAGTTAGATTTTGTATTGTGTGCACCCTTTTCAGAGTACAGGACATTACTGAGATCACCCAGCATCCACCCCGTAGAAGAAATCCGGCTTCTACTTCCTAGTTTGTTTGTAAACACATTGCACTGTAGCTCTAGCGCACTAAGAACTTTCACATTTTTATTGTTTAATATTTCATGCAGCCAATCAATATGGTTGTTGTAAAGTGTAAAGAAGAGGTGAGCCGTTTCTTTTGAAATGAAAGTGGTACAGTGGAACCTCGGTTCTCGACCATAATCCGTTCCAGAACCCTGTTCGAAAACCGATTTGGTCGATCACAGAAAATCGTTTTTCCCATTAAAAGTCATGTAAAATCGTTTTAATCCGTTCCAACACCCTGCATGTTTACCATGAACGTAAACATGAAGCTAACCCAGGCTAATCGTACGTTCGCGTTAGCGTAATCTTCCGTACGAAAGATTACGCTAAGATGAACGTGTAAAAATAAAAAAAAGATTATGAATAGGATTTCTTACCTTTGTGGTGGACAGTGGGGAGAGAAAAATCATCAAAAGTTTTTCAACCTCTTCCAAAACTTGCGGCAGTTGCTTGCTTATAGCGCTAACTTCCTTAGCCGCATCACTCGATTTCACAGCCTCCTTATTCTTTACTATCGTACTGATAGTAGATTTAGCCACGCTGTATTCACTAGCAAGATCGGAAATTCGTACACCTCTTTCATATTTAGCTATTATGTCTTTCTTAAAGGCAATAGTTGGACGAACAACTTGTCTTTTTTCACCTGTCCTACTTGCACCGACCTTCTTCGGAGGCATAATTAGGGGCTAAAACACCCGTACGCCGCTCAGCATCGCACCCTAGCGTACCGGCATTCGAACTCCGATTTTTTTGACCGAACAGCGAAGCAAGAATTTCTCAAAATTTTTGGTCGAACACCGATTTGTCCGGACTGAGAGGCGTTCGAAAACCGAGGTTCCACTGTATAAAAAAAGCTTGATGCGGTTGAGAAAATGGTCGGAACGCTTTATTCGGCCACTTTTTACCAGGGAGGAAGACCTCTTGAAGCGCATCTTCCAAAAGTAAGTTAAACTCAACTTTATTTATTTTTATAGATCATATTATTTTATGAAATGTTTCTTTTTTTAGTACAAAACAATACAGGGTACCTATACAAGCCTTAAACATACTTGTATAAACCTTTAACATTCAAAATATAGTACCGAAGCAACTTACGAACAAATTCAGCTTAAAAAAAACAATCATCCGGAACCCATCTCCTTCGTAAGTAGGGCAGCGTCTGTATATGAAACACCCAACAATAAATCAAGACTTATTTTGCACAGACCTTGCTGTAAAAGATTAAATAACCTACTGGCATATTACTAAGTGCTAATTTTAGGTGCTTGATTCATGAAATTTCCATTAACAACACAAAAAAGCAACGTGCTTCAAAAAAATCCAGTTGGAGAAAAACGTGATACAGAAGTGAACCTTATAATTCTTTTGGGGAGAGATCGAAACTGCAAATAATACAAGTAAGTTCGTTTTACTTTGTGGCTGGTTGTAATGATAAATGAATAGCCTGTAGCTGCTTATCTGCACAATCCCGTGCGCAGAAGGCTATACAAACTTTTAATCAAGCATCACGTTGGTTAAAAATTGGAAAATTTTCCGTTTTGACCTTATCTTCTTTTATGCAAAATTTAAAAAATAAGTTGCAGTATAGCGTGCCAACTCTTCCCCCATGTGAAAGACAGCTTCGCATGGCTCGCCTCACCTTAGATTTGACATCCTCACATCATTATTTCAGAAGTCTGTTTCCGGTTTCATTTTTTGTTTCGACCAAAACGGTAAATGCACTTTAGTTTATTTTCTTGAAAAAAAATAGATACATTCTGGTGCCGAAATGTCAGTCTATGCCTAGTTATAATCAGTCTTTCTTATCTGTGGGTTCAGTTTATGCTTGAACTCACTCATACACACAACACCAATGTTTGTGGTTATTGCATGTGTTGTGCATGCACTGACCCGAGGTGATTAAAGTCAAAACAGTGCAGCGTGTGTCCTGCGCTACCAATAGACGTGTTTGTCAGTAATAGAATAGGTAGTTGTCCCGTTTGGAAAAATAATCTGCCAGGTGGGGCTCATAAAAAGGCAGCACAAGGAGCGACGGAGAAGGTGAAAACCTGCCTTGACCTGTTAGCAGCTTGATTGTGAGCAAGAAGAAGAAAAAAACATTATTAAGGTCCATGACTTTCTGGAAAGGAGGCTGTTGATCATCACACCTTCTAAAAGGCTTTGAAGGCCAGAAAATCTGCACTTGTGTATTGAAGGAGTTGCACTGTCCATAGAAACCCCTTCTATTGCTTGCCTGCCATGTTAAATTCTGTTGAAAACAATGTACCGTATTTTCCGCACTATAAGGCGCATCGGGTTATAGGGCGCACCCCCAAAAAATAGTTTTTGGTCCTATATTTTCCATACATAAGGCGCACCGGATTATAAGGCGCTACAATGGGAACGTCGACAAAACAGTCAGCTAGTTCAGTCAAACTTATTACCCCCTTAACATTCCCAAAGCTTGCAAAGAAGCAAATTCGTGTCGTAGACACGTGCGGATGCGGCGTCCGTACGATGTCACCAAACAAACATTTCTTATTTTCCATTTTATTTTTTGCTGGCAACTGTGTGGACAGCAAAGTAAGAATTTTATTCTGCAGGGAAATTGGGTTCTTTACTCTGCATATGACAATAAACACTTTGAATTGAATTTAGTTTAAAAATAGACTCATCACAGAAACATCAAGATCGTTCTACAACAAGATACCGGGAAAATAGAAAGCCGCATAGCTCACCTAAGTTCTCTTGCAGCCATCACGTTCAATAATGATACGTAACCATGGTCTTCTTACAACCGTGAGTGTCGTAAATCCAGGAGAGTAAAATATTTACAAATACAGATTAGTAAAACATGTTTTCTCTATGCTGTAGTACAACCCAACCTGTGACTCACATTCATCTTTTTCGGCCAATTACAGGCTTTGTTTCGCCCCTTTAGCCTATGCGAGCCTGTAAATGATAAAAAGGATCCGCCCCCTTTACCTCCGAATAACTTTAGCCAATAGTGACTGATTCAAATGATGATTGACACATTGGTTAGGAAATGAAACGCCGGTATATAAATCCCAGCATACACCGCGGACGACTTGGCCTTCGGGGGAAAATCGAGTCGCCGGCTGCTTGCCTTAGTTGCACGACTTTGCGACTTAATATTGATCCATATATAAGGCGCACTGTATTATAAGGCGCATAGTCAGCTTTTGAAAAAAAATAAAGGCTTTTAGGTGCGCCTTATAGTGCGGAAAATATGGTATACTACATTCTAATCATAATTTGATTGTGAGCCTCCAAAAAGACCCCAGTCCTCCAGCTAAGGCACACCAATATCGTCGTCAAAATTTAAATGTGAACTGAAAAATTTCTCTCAAGACTAGTATTTTTGTCTGCGGCTGCTTTATTTTGTCTATGTGCGGGAATAAACTGCTCCAAAGACCACATTATATTTTCCTTTTGGTAAAAGTTTGCCACTTCCGGTTTTAAACAAGCGAATGTGGTTTCTCTATTTTATTTTCGGTGGATGGATCGTGTTTGGCACGTAAAAATAGAGTGCGCGATAAAATCTATGTTTTTTTTTCCAGTTGTTCAAATCAGTTTATATGGTCCTTTTTAGGGAAATTCTCATCTCATTAGCTACACCGCTTATCCTCAGTAGGGTCGCGGGGGTGCTGGAGCCCATCCCAGCAATCATCGGGCAGTGGGCAGGGGACATCCTGAACTGGTTGCCAGCCAATCGCTGGGCACACGGGGACAGACAACTCACTCGCTCATTCACACGTAGGGACAATTTGGACCGGCCAATTCACCTGAAATGCATGTTTTTGGAATGTGGGAGGAAACCGGAGTGCCCGGAGGAAACCCACGCAAGCACGGGGAGAACATACAAACTCTGCACAGGAAGTCCGTTAGCTGGATTTGAACCCACGCAGGAGGTTCCCGAGACATGAACTGTGCCGCACATGCGCTAACCACTGCGCCGCCGTGCTGCCCTATTAGGGAAATTCTTTTTCACAGAATTTACAGGGGGTACAGTCAGTACTGTCACAGCAGAGCATGCTCCAAATGACCGATTTTACAGTACCTGGTATTCCCAGGCGGTCTCCACTCAGAGTATTTACCAGGCCCGACCTCAGCTTGCCCCGATAATTGGGCGTTGTCAGAGTGGTATGGCTGCTAACAGGTCTTGAGGTTTTAAAGTCAAAATGTTGGCATGCACTGTAAAAGGGCAAATCAACAGCTAGCAAAACGGACCATGTGTCTTCAATTTGTGGTTTGATTTGGAAATTAACATATGCAATGAGCATCTATCTAATTGTATACAACGTAGGCAAACTATTCTATTCAAGAATAACACACTTTTTTCTTTAACCTAAAAAAAGTTTGGGAGCACATTATACATAAGGTTTTACTGTAGTATATTACCAGATTTGTGCAATGATTGATCAGTCAGTGACCACAATCACAAAACATTGGGTGGATTGGGAATTGAACCCGGGTGGCGGTAGCGGCACGAGCAAAATCATTATAAATCCATCCATCCATCCATCCATTATCTGGACCGCTTATCCTCAGTGGGGTCGCGGAGGTGCTGGAGCCCATCCCAGCTATCTTCGGAAAAAGTGTGCAGGGGACACCCTGAACTGGTTGCCAGACAGTCGCAGGGCACACAGGGACAGACAACTCACTCGCTTATTCACACCTAGGGACTATTTGGACCGGCCAATTAAGCTGACATGCATGTTTTTGGGAATGTGGGAGGAAACCCATGCAAGCACAGGGAGAACATGCAAACTCCACACAGGAAGGTTTGATCTCACGACCTCAGAACACGCGCTAACCAATGCGCCACCATGCTGCAATCATTCTACAAATTGACGTAATTTTCGTGTTATATTTTTGACATGAAATAATGAATCATTTCCTTCATATCACTCAGCAAAATTTTCGAAATATCGTGCTTGTTTGTGGGCTCCATTGCTGCGTCCCGTGTATTTACAAGGTGTGTTTGTACGTGGTTTGCTGGAAGAACAGACTAACACTCTATATGGATGGATAGACCTGTGGAAGTTTCAACCAATACTTATGAGGATTTTTAGCGAGTAAGTCAGAATTTACATGGATCTTTCGTTTCTGTATTACATTTCGCACAGTACTTTGCGGCAAAAAAATATTCCAGAAACTGTGCAAAACTGTCCTTTGGTTTCAGTGTATGGTAGTATATTGAGTTGTATATTAATGTTTGTTTCGTTCTCTTTTTCCCTTTTATTTATTTTACTTTTAAATCTTTCTTTTTTGCTTTTTTTCATTCTTTTCCCCCCCTTTTTTAGTTTTTTCTCCTTTTTTTCTTTTTTCTTTCTCTTTATTCTTGTCTTGTTTTTTCCTCATTCTTCTTCTTTCTTGTTGTCTTTTTTCTTTGTTTTTCTCCTTTTTCTTCTTTTTTTCTCTTTTGTTATTTTCCAGCTTTTTACCTATTCATTTATTTTTCCTTTTTCTGTCTTTCATCTTTCTTATCCCCTTTTCATTGATTTTGTTTTATGCCCCTTTCTTTGTTTTTTTAACTTGTCCTGTATTGCTATTCTTTTTTTTCTTATTTTTTCTCATTCTGTTTTTATTTCCTTCCTTTTTTCCATTTTATCCCTTTTTCTATCCCCTTTTACTTATTTTTTTTCTTTTTTGCAAAAGGACTGGCACAAAAATGAGAGCAAAATGTTAAGATTTGGTCACTTTGAGTGGCTGTAATTTGGTATCCGCCTTGTGCTTTGTAGCCCTTGTTTATGTTGCACAACACAATACAGTGAGATCTAGTGGTCAAAGATTACACATCATCCCTTTAAATACAGAATCAATTATCACCCCACCTGACCCCAATCTGTAGTAACTAAATTTACATTCAATCTGTCCTCATGTGAACCGAATCTAGGGTTACATTTCAACTCTGTGTTAAGAGACTTTGGCCTTCAACAGCTGTAGATGCCTTCAAGGATCATGCTATCTTGGTGTTTAACCAGGAATATAAATATTGACCACATCCTGGTTAAGCAGTATTTCCTGTCCTCATAAAGTAATCATATTATTTCTCTCTCATCATTGCTGATCAAAACCATCTCTTGCATGATTGGTTTTCCACTCACCCACTAAAACTAGCATGTCCTACTTTGGTTGAAACCAAAAACTAATGGTTACTGGTTTCCAATACGGGTAATTATCGGACTAGGCGCTCGACTCAAGGATTACAAAGTGGCTAAATGACTGTTCCTTGGGATTATATTTAAAGCATTGAGGCTTTCTGCTTGAAGGATCAAACTGCTGGGAATGTTTTATAAAACAAGCTGAGGTGTCAGAAAAAGAGGTTTATTCATTCTTGTTTGTTAAAGATTCTCAAAGACGAACCTCAATATAGAAATTGCAGGGGAAAATAATTGAAATATTGGTTGATCGATTATCTGGACTGATATTTGGGAATTTATCGGATATCGGTATCTGCGTTTTTATTTATTTGACAGGCCGATTAAACACATAGGGATTATTTAGGTTCAGATGCAGCCAAGCCTCTCCTGCCACCCAACACCTTCTGATTGGATAAACGACCGGGGGGCAGAACCCCTGAAGTAAGTAGAATGACGTCAGAGCGGAGAAAACAGCGGCACCTCGGCTAACTCCCGAAATGCTTGTGAATCAAACGGCTTAAAATATTGGGATTTTAAAAAGCCAGTGGAAGAAAAACGTGAGATAGTGTAAAAAGTGTTGTTAACTTGTTTTAGTGAAGCACGCTCCGGTGAAGACTGATAAAATACCTTTTGTCATAACATTAGTTCATCAATCAAGTGTGTGTGAGTTAGAGAGAGAGCATAAAAAGAATGCCAAATGGAAGGCTCAGTGATTAGTTGTTACCATAACATTAGTTTGTCAAACTGGCTCTAAAACAAGAGTGCCCACACTTTTCAATTTGCGAGTTCCGTTAAAATTTCGATGCACTTTTTGTTGTCAGTGAAAGTCATGTCTGTTGTATCGACATTGTTATTTATTAATGGTAAAAAAACAGGGAGCTATTTAAAGTTTTCATGTGCCTTTATACGAGTTGCGGCTAAGCCTAATTTTATTCACTGCACAGATTTTTGTTTAAGTGAAAGATTTGTCATGTTAGTTGTGTTGAAATTTTAATGTAATTACTTTAAAGGTTTTTATTTGAATTTATAACAAATGTTATTTGATTCTTTTTGCATTTTAAAAAATGTCTTATTCCAATTTTTAAGCTTTCACAGCAAATTAGTATCGGCTCCAAATATCGGTTATCGGCCTCCTCTTTATACTAATAATTGGTATAGGTATCAGCCCTGAAAAACCCATATTGGTCAGTCCTTAGTAGAAGTAGATAGATAGATACTTTATTCATCCCCGAAATTCACATTTCCAGCAGCAACCCTTCGCTGAGAACAATACAATAATAAAGCAAAAGGAATACATTATACAAATACCCAATGTGACGTGCTAATACCCACTGTAGCGTGTTGTATAGAGTATTTAAATAGTGCTACATAAAATACACACTGCAATAAAAGTACGGTAATATGCAATGTAGGGGGTGTGGTTTAATGTGGGCCTTTACTCCGCCGGGTGGAGTTAAAGAGCCTCATGGCATGAGGAAGAAAAGATCTCTTCGTTCTGTTCGTGGAACAAGACTGTGACAGCAGTCTGTCGCTGAAGCTGCTCTTCTGTCTGGAGATAATGCTGTGTAGTAGTAGTAGTAGTAGTAGCACCCAGTGAAATGTATTTGATAATGCTGTAATGCAGGGGTCTGGAACCTTTGGCACACGAGCCATATATGGCCCTTTTTTATGAGTGAATACGGCTCGGAAATAAAAATACATTTAGCGCAATTGTTACTTAGGGAGCCAATTAACGCTTGTGAGAGAACCAAGACCTTACCAACTGATCGAGGGTTCAGTCAGAACTAGAAAATAAGTTTGTTGCACGAGATTAAGAACTGAAAAAAGAGAGAAAGGCATTGTGGGAGGGACTTCAGATAATAGCATATCAGCATCTTCTTGATGCCGTGAAGCAATCCAATTGCTGATAAGCATTTTACATGATATCGACCAATAGCAGACGGGCATCTTCGAGATATAACTCTAAATACGCCGTCACGTTTGAATTTTGCAGTTTAAGAGCATATCAAACATTTCGTTTTTGGTGTTGTACAAAGGGGAAAATGCCATAACTTGAAGCTACTTATAACCATATCTGCCTTAAATTCCGAGCAATCCGATCGTCTACTCTTAACGGATGACGCAGCTATTTTTTTGTGTCGCTTTTCGATGGTAATTTCATTGACCGATGTGTTTAAACTTGTTATAGCAGCAGACTACTGATGAAGCACTGTTTGTTTTGACAACCAACTGTTCTTTTAACCATCCAACAAATGACCTACGTACATTTTTTGTCCTCGTCTTAAGTCCCGCACATGCATACTCCCTCATTTTTTCCTTCTACCAGTGTACTTTATCAGCATTTGGCCAATCACGCTCTTGTTTTTTCAGCTGGAGTTCAAAGTACTTGAACTCTGCGTATGAGTGCAAGAGTGTCTGTGCAGAAGCACTTTTGAAAGGCGTTGCTTTCAGGCATGTACTTCTGTCATCGGGCCCTAGAAGTTCATATGTCAGTCACTCAGCAATAGCTCACTCCCCTCAAAAGATTAAAGGAAAATGTCTGTCTGTGGGCAATGTTCTTCAGAATGAGCACCCAATGATTTTCTAGGCTGTGTTGATGACGCTTTGTAAGATCATACGGGTCATCTGGCAAGTCATTTTGTCCCAAGCACCGGGAACTCCGGTTTTCTCCCCCAATTCCAAAAACATGTATGTCAATTCTGAGGTCGTGAGATCAAACCTTCCTGTGTGGAGTTTGCATGTTCTCCCTGTGCTTGTGTGGGTTTTCTCCCACATTCCCCAAAACATGCATATCAGCTTAATTGGCCGGTCCAAATAGTACCGAGGTGTAAATGAGCGAGTGAGCTGTCTGTCTTTATGTGCGACTGTCTGGCAACCATTGCAGGGTATCCCCTGTCCACTGCCCAAAGATAGCTGGGATTAGCTCCAGCACACCCGCGACCCTATAGAGGATAAGCGGTGCAGAAAATGGTTGGATGGATGTCATTTTACTTCTCACTGATTGCTTTCTTTGGAGCCCATATTTTTTTCTTACAATTGTGTTTGTTTTCAGACTGGGTAGAGGACATTCAATGATTTTCTTGGCTGTGTTGATGACTGTGAGATCATACTGGTCATTTAGGAGGTCATCTAGTCCTGAGCACTGGGAACTTTTTTTTTTTCCCACATTCCAAAAACATGCATGTCAGGTTAATAGGATGGTCCAAATTTTCTCTAGGTGTGACTTAGTGGGTAAATGGTTGTATGTCTCCGTGTCCCCTGTGACTGGCAACCAGTTACGGGGGGCCCTTGCCCACTGCCCGAAGAGATAAGCGGCACAGAAAATGGATGGATGGATGTGTTTTTACTTCTCACTGACTGCCTTCTTTGAATCCCATATTTTTTCTTGCAATTGTGTTTGACTTCAGACTGGGTAGAGGGCATCTAATAATTTTCTAGGCTGTATTGATGACTCATTTTAAGGTCACACTATGAAAAGTCTCACTAACCTTGTTGAAGCTGAGGGATACTCTTTGTCGTTGATTAGCTTGAAGGGATACCAGTTTGATGCGCATTCCTAAAGTCGAAATTTGTGTTGTTACACTGTTGTTATTATTAGTCAAATAGGCCTTATCAACCACTCAAACATCATGCTAGTTGGAAATCCAGATCACTAGAAAATTACAAAGACCCATCACTGGTGAGTTGTCTTCAGAAATTGTCTGCAGGCTACGCAGTGATCTTAGGGAGCTACCTGGTGCCCAAGGGCTCCACGTTGGAGGAATTTTCCCCTGAGAAATACAAACTATTCCAGAAAATCCTGCAAATAAAACATAGTATTCTGTAATACATATTTTGGGATTGATTTAACAGAAGCTGCTGAAAATTTTATTGCTGGCTAATTATTGGTTGCACTCTCCAAACCTCTTCCACAAACATGCTTACTATTCCTACTCATCAAGTTGAAAGAAATGTATTTGAAACCTGAAACTAATCAAACCGAATTTTCTTAGTAGTCAATGATTATAACGTTGTGTAAATTATGAGACGAGTTCTTAACAATGTCGGTGGTAATTTTCACCAGGCTGAGCAGAGAGCACCCAATGATTTTCTCGGATGTGTTGATCATACTGGTCATCTAGTCCAGAGGAATACCAACCCAAATTCCAGCAAGTACAAATATTTTTTAATCCGTAATTCCCCTTTTTGGGATTGATTTAACCGAAGCAGCTAAAGATTTTATGGCAGGCTAATTATTGGTTGCACTCTCCAGACCTCTTCTACAAACATGCTTACTATTCTGACTCATCAAGTTGAAGGAAAATCATTTGAAACTTGAACCAACTCGCACGCTGCCTCGGTTGCTGCTTAAGGGGAAAATCCTTGCGTTTGTCTGGTTGACACATAGGTTTGATTCCTAACTTGGCAATTATTTGAAATCCATGTTCTCTCTATTTTAGTTAAAAAAATACTCAAGATTTTGATTCGATATACATGATTATAAGTGAAGGTATTCGTAAACTAGATTAAAAACTATTTACAGTTGCCACGGTTGCCATGGCACCCAATTGGCCCCGCCCGTGTGGCGCCAGCTGCGGCTCATTGACAGATTGGCTTTCCATCTTTTCAAGCTCAGTGCTCTCATTTTTCCTTTGTCAGTCCGTCAACGAACCTCTGCTCCGCAAGACGTGGGTTCCGACTCGGTCCTGTTTTCCTTTTGGTGTTTCCTGTCCGGTGGGCAGCACGGCGGCGCAGTGGTTAGCGCATGTGCGGCACAGTTCATGTCTTGGGAACCTCCTGCTTGGGTTCAAATTCAGCTCCAGACTTCCTGTGCGGAGTTTGTATGTTCTCCCCGTGCTTGCGTGGGTTTCCTCCGGGCGCTCCGGTGAATTGGCCGGTCCAAATTGTCCCCAGGTGTGAATGAGCGAGTGAGTTGTCTGTCCCTGTGTGCCCTGCGATTGGCTGGCAACCAGTTCAGGGTGTCCCCTGCCCACTGCCCAATGATTGCTGGGATGGGCTCCAGCACCCCCGCGACCCTACTGAGGATAAGCGGTGTAGCTAATGAGATGAGATGAGATGAGATTTCCTGTCCGGTATTGTTCCCGTTTATTTTGTCCTGTTAAATATCTGTTTCCAGTTTCGTTCCCGTCTATTTTTGTCCTGTTTATTATTCTCTCCAGTTTTCGTTCCCGTCTCCTGTTTCTCCTGTTTATTTCAATATCCTGTTTCATTATCAATCCTGTCAGTCCCGTCCTGCCTGGAATCGATCTCGTCTGTCTCTGGCTTCCTGTCTTTCCACGCCAGAACGCTGCCCAACGTGCATGACTCCCAATTTCCCAATAAAAAAAAAGGCTTGTGTGAGAACGTCACGCGTTTGGGTCCTGATCCTGTTCCGGTTCTTGACAACAGTATATCTCAGGCATTTGCCAAAGCCGCAATATGAAGTGGAATAAGATGTTTTCTCAGTCCCTCTATATGGAATTTCCCCCACTACACAATATGGTAAATTGCCTGTATTTATATAGCACTTTTCAAGTCAATGACCTCCCAAAGCGCTTCGCAATGTGTTTCACACTTACCCATTCACACACACACACTCACACACCAATAGCGGCCATGCAGCCATGCAAGGAGCCGACCTGCTTATTGGGGGCATTATTGATTCATCATCAAATGATTTCGCGTGACAAAGAAACTTGCCATGAAAAACTTAAATATGCCTCAGATGTCTCTTAGATGCCCGTCTATTGTAATCTTTAATGCTTGTCTGCTATTTATTTGCATCACAATATTACGAAAATGTTTTGGGTGAACTCCCGCCCATAATACCTTTCTCTCTTTTTTTTTCAGTTCAGAATATTTTTTCATTCGCAGAGACTTGGCAATAAATGACTGTATTTCTTCCTGCATTTATTTGCTCTGGGTCCCAAGGCATGCATGCTAAAGGGAGAGGCTAAACCATGATAATGATGGAAGCTTTTTTTTGTTTTGTTTTTTGCCTTATTGATTATTCGGATATACATTACCATACAAACATCTTACCACAGTGTTGCATAAACAGTACATTAAAACTTGACAACAAACCAAAATACCAGAAAATGATTAAAAAAAAAAACAACAGTAAAATAAAACATGCCAAAATGTTTGCAAATATTATTTGTTTTAATGGCCTTCTGGTTCTGGGAAAGCTTTGTGGATGTTATGTAATGGTTCACTTTACAGACGAGCATCTCATATGATGACTCTTTAGATTCTAAGAAATTCTAAGAAATACAAAGAAGTTAAGGAACATGGCTCTAACCAATTGACCAGTGTGACAAATACTAAGAACGAGGAGGCGATTTAAGCAAAAGGATCTTCTTAAGGCATAACAATAATCACTAGTGGAAATTTTGCACATCTTTTTTTATTTCATCTGCCGTCTCCTCCCTTCTTAGCATCCACCCACTAACTCCACTATACCAGTCACAAACAAAAAAATATATATATTTTACTTCATATTATTAGTAATATATAATTCAACCATATTTTTGTAAATTACATACAATTATTACAAACCTTTTGGTTATTTAAATAACTATCTGGGGTACCGGGGTTTTGGATCATATTCGCTAATTACCATAGGTTTCTCTCCCCCGCCATAGGGCAATTTTATGGAATAATGTCTTATCTCGGGGGCCCGTTGTATATTACAAAAGTAACTTTAGCATGACAGCAACTTCATGGGTGCAAGGGAGCGTGTATTTCACATCAGTTTTCATACAAGCTAGCACTAAACGGATGTCTTCCATCCCTTTGATATCCATTCCTGCTTCCTAAAGCCATATTTCATCTTATTTATGAACATCAGTTCCTCTTGTTGTCGTCCACAAACCTACAAACTCCGTTCCTACTGTGGTCTACGTGAAGCTTTGTGAACTATACCATGTAACCTAAGAACATCATCATCTGGTCTTGCTTTAGCTTCCATACCGTCCATCATTTTCTCTATCGCAAGAGAACAGAGATACACTAGTCAAGTCCAAGGATGCCAGGCTAGAATGTTTTTCATTATTTGTGGTTGCATTGGCTGATCATAAGCATGTGTAGCACATTTTCCCCAGCTGTTTCTCTGCTTCCTGAGGTGTCCAGTCCTCGGGTTAGCTTCTGTTGTTATGTCTTTTGAACAGTTTTGATCTGTCTTTGCTGGGGAAAAAAAAACTTGGAAATGAGTCAAGGTAGGAAGTCTCGCCTCTATGGATCAGCAAACAGTCATAGGGCATGAGCAAACACTCTGAGAAAGTAAACGAGGTCAATGCTTTAAATTCAAACTGCCCATTCAGGTTATCATTGAAGAGGTGATAAGAAGTTGAATTTATACAGTCATCATTTTTATGGTTGGAATTTGAGCTGTGACAAAGAACATTATTGCTACTCTTTTATTTCCCACGGCAACATGTAAAAAAATGAAGGCATTCCTTGTAGAGACAGTAGACTGACCCCGGGACACGACGCTAATCCGCTGTAAAGCGGGGATCCCAACATGAAATGGTACGGTTGGGGATAGAAAGCTGTTTTAATTCGCTAACAGGGTTGGGTAGGGTTACTTTAACTGGATTACTTTCAATTACTTTTGGATTACTCCAAGACCAAATATGCTAATAAAAGACAAAATAAACTAAATATGAATAAAATGATGACTCACAACACGTGGTAAGCTTTCTCTCCTGGCTTTGATCTCTTTGATCTCCGGCAAAACGAACATAAAATGTGACAGAAACAAAATGAAAATAAATCCAAACAGCTTGCCAACATCATTTTTGCCGTTCCATGTATTCCGTTACTCCGCAAGCCTGCACAAAATGTAGTCATTTTATTCATATTTAGTTTCTTTTGTCTTTTATTAGCATATTTGGTATTGGAGTAATCCAAAAGTAATTGAAAGTAATCCAGTTAAAGTAACCCTACCCAACCCTGTTCGCTAATATGTTCCGAACCCCCCGGACCTGAGATAAAAACATTGAACTAACATAATAGTATATAGTAAGTTTTACTTATGTGTACTATATGTTGGTTGGTTGGTTGGTTGAATCCCTTAACCACACGGGTAATAGGGGCACCATTTCCTGTAGTGTGTCTTGGGCAAGTACAGCCTGATGGGGCACATCCCTCTCCAGGCCAACATATGTTTCCACCCGGTCTTGAACCTGGGACCTTTTATGTGCTAGGCAAATGTGCTAACCACTGCACTACGGAGACATTTTGATTACATGATATTTTGAATACATATAAATATAAAGGGACACTTAAACTGTGTTTACCTTTAGTGTGATTAGACTCGACCTGGTGGAGTGAGGTACCTGGTGGATGCAGAGGAGGGTTCGGCAACAGCGGATACAAAAACAGATTTTAAAAATTTGACTTGGAAAGATTGTAATTCCCTTGGGAGATTTCTTTATTTTAATTAACATCCTTATTTTTAAACACTGTCCGGAACGTCGATCCGTTACACCCATGCATGGGTTGCCACTCGCATGCCTTCCTCATATTTCTTGATAATCGCAAGGTTCTTTTTCTTGGCTATCCAGTTTATGGATCTAGATTTAGCATCAGGGCCAGTGCAAGCCTTGGGACCCATAGCAAATAAATACAGTACAAAACATACCGTATTGTTTTGTCGACTCACAATGTCTTAACAAAGCACACACGATTCTGAACTGAATAATAAGAGAAAGACATTGTGTAATGCAGGGGAGGGGTTTGTAGAGGGTTATTGTTCTATATTCTTTATCAATTATCCATTATCCGTTATCGGTCAAATCATAATACACTGCAAAGCCAAGAGGCCGAGACACTTGTTCCCAGCCAAGAGGCTGAGTCAAGGTCCTAGCCACAGGGCGAATGCACCGATCCCGGAGGTACTGCAATTCCGGGCCGATGCGTGGAGTGGACAGAGCAAGCTCTTATTCCATCTCCCAATTGCAAAAATCAACTTCTGGATACTACACTAATCCATTCTTTGCTATATTTTGAGATAGTACTCAATACCAGAACCACAATTGACAAGTTCCACGATTATAACTACCTTTGGCTCTCGAGCCATTCATGGCTCTTTTTATGAGTGAATATGGCTCGGAAATAAAAATACATTTAGCGCAATTGTTACTTGGGTAGCCAATTAACGCTTGTGAGAGAACCAAGACCTTACCAACTGATCGAGGGTTCAGTCGGAACTGCAAGTCTTGGGACCCATTGCGAAAAAAAGTTTGTTGCACGAAATTAAGAACTGAAAAAAGAGAGAAAGGCATTGTGGGAGGGACTTCAGCCAATAGCATATCAGCATTTCCATGATGCCATGACGCAAACCAATAGCAGACCAGCAACTTGTATGACAATGACCTATAGCAGACAGGCATCTCAGAGACTTAGCTCGAACAGTCATATTCATCAACACCTCAGATTTTCAAGTTTTTTGGCACACATAATAATTTGATGCTGTGAAGAAGGACTGAAAAAACATCTTATTCCAAACCCTATAGCGTCAACCTCATAAGGTGGGGACACCCAGGTGGGGTCTATTGTGTCTTCTCATGCTAACTTGAGGTGAGCCCATCTAAGAGAAAGCAGCAGCAGAAAACCTTTTTCTGTGTGTTTTGTCCCCAAATGAACTTTTCCTGTTAAGTAAAACGACCTTGATCGTCTCACTTTGATTTATACGTTTTTTGTTCTGACAATGGACGCGCTTCCTTGCTGAGTGTGGAGGAAAAGGAGGACATGTTTTTTCAAAGGCATGTAGAAGGCACACCAAGCCAGCAATTTCACAAAATTCCTTTCACTGAATCTCCCTTTTTTAGGTGTGCTCGAATATCTTGCAATGGGCCTTACATAAACCAAGCCTCCATTTATCCTGCCCACTCCTGTTTCTGTTCGCCTACTTGGCCTGGGAGTATTTCGGGACATTAATGAAAAGAAATCTGATCTGTCTACCCTGGAAAGCAACGTCTGGGTCAGCTAGGTGGAAACTTGCGTTACTAATGTTCTTAACATCGTTTGTGTGATCCGTGTGTTGTAAATGTGCGTGCTTTCAGTCAAGTGTACAGCGCTGGAATGTTGCGGCTTGTAGAGGGGGAAACGGGGTGGGATATATCTTCCCTGGAAGAGAGGTGAGGAGTAGGGGTGGGGGCTTTAGGGGCATATTTGGCATATTTCAGGAGCCATTCCAGTCTGGTTCAAGATGCATTCTTTGGGAGATTGACCAAGCTGACATGAGAAGGTGAAGGTCGTGCTTGCCTTGTGATCAGAGTGATGAGGATTCAGACTGTATTGCTAAGATGAGAAGTCTGACATAGGCTAGACCACCGGCTCTCAACTGGTCTGACTTCAGGACATGATCTGCATTTATATAGCGCTTTTCAAGTCAATGACTTCCCAAAGCGCTTTACAATGTGCTCCACATTTCCCAATAGCAGCCTTGTATTGCAGCCATGTAAGACGCTAACCTGCTTATTGGGGGTATTAGGGGTTCAGTGTCTTACCCAAGGACACTTCGACATGTAACACGGACGAGCCGGGATTCGAACTGGGATCCCTTGATCCCAAGACGAGCGCTCTACCTCCTGAGCTACTGCCGCACCAACCGTTCCACCTTAGTGACAAGCTGCAACCCAAATCAAGAAAACATTTCCAATTCCAAAATGTACCGAATGAAAAGATTGTACAGTTAAAGCAGTAAAAGTAGAATCGACTTTTTCCAAATTAAAATGACCAGCAAAACCGAAACAAATTCACGTACAGACGCTGCTCTACTTACGAACAAGATGGGTTCCGGACGATCGTTCGTAAGTTGAATTTTCTCGTAAGTTGCTTCAGTGCTACAGTGGAAGCTCGGTTCTCGACCATAATCCGTTCCAGAACCCTGTTCGAAAACCGATTTGTTCGATCACCGAAATCATTTTTCCCATTAGAAATAATGTAAATCGTTTTAATCCGTTCCAACACCCTGAATGTTTACCTTGAATGTTTAACGTAAACATGAAGCTAACCCAGGCTAATCACACATTTGCGTTATCATAATCTTCCGTACGAAAGATTACGCCAACATGAACGTGCAAAAATAAAAAAATCAGGTCGTTTACAAGTCATTTAGCACCCGGGTCTCCACAACAAGTGTTGAGCGGTTTATTGAAAAGGGGGCTCGGTTCCAACACCCTGAATGTTGGGCTCCGTTCCAACACCCTGAATGTTTACCTTGAATGTTTAACGTAAACATAAAGCTAACCCAGGATAATCGTACGTTCGCGTTATCGTAATCTTCCGTACGAAAGATTACGCTAACATGAACGTGTAAAATAAAAAAAAGGGCTAAAACACTTCGTACACCTATAGTAAAAGCGAAAGCAAAACGAAGCACTTCCGCACGTGATAAGTTAGTCACGAAAAGAGCGATCTACACCCGTACGCCGCTCAGCATCGCACCCTAGCGTACGCACTCACGCATTACGGGCGTTCGAACTCCGGTTTTTTGACCGAACAGCGAAACAAGAATTTCTCGAAATTTTTGGTCGGACTCCGATTTGTTTGAACTGAGAGGCGTTCAAAAAGGCGTCTTGAAACCGAAAAAAATACATTTAATAAAATAATATGCTCTATAATGTTACAAAGCAGGCTGAATGATAAAGCATAGTACTGAAAAACAAAGCTACACATTAGGCGTTGACATTCTGTGGTCTGTGAACCCCTTTGAGACTCCTTGTGATTAAGGGCTATGCAAGTAAACATGACTTGACTATAAAGATGAATAAAATTAAGTTTAACTTACTTTTGGAAGATTCAGGCGACTTCCTCCTCCGTGGTAAAAAGTGGACGAAAAAAAAGTAATCCAACCATTTTCTCAACCGCATCAAGCTTTCTTATTCCACTTTCATTTCGAAAGAAACGGCTCACCTCCTCTTTACACTTTACACCAACCATATCGAATAGATGCAAGTTTTTAGTGCGCTAGAGATACAGTGCAATGTGTTTACAGACAAACTAGGAAGTAGAATCCGGATTTCTTCTTCGGGGTGGATGCTGAGTGACCTCTCACAGCGCCACACGGCGGAAAGAAGCACTACAGTAATGTCCTCTACTCAGAAAAAGGTGCACACAAAATCAAACTTACAGCAATGTCCGGATATTTTTCGACATCTCGAAAAAAATTATCATACCTACCGTTTTGCGTAAGTAGAATGGTCGTAAGCAGGGGGAGCGTCTGTACCGTATATACTCTCGTATAAGCCTACATCACATAGAGTTTGTAAACATTGATAATTACTTAATTATGTAGATAATAAAGATTAATATACTTGTAAAAAATTAAAATATAACATTTTTAAACTATTTACTGTAACCTCCATTAGTGCTTCAATGGCAGACACTCATACACCTTTTATATTTTTCAATCATTTTCTTTGTTTTTTGTACTTTTTTCCACTGTTCCTTCCCCTTTTCAATAACTTTCTTGGGACACATGAGTATGGGCAGAAAAAAGAAAGAAAACCAACAGCTTTACATCTGAACCAACTCATCACAAACATAAAATCAAGTGGGAACTCTGAACACAAATATGTTTGCATCATTTGTCATACTGCTTTGAAATAAATATAAAATAGATACAAAATAATAAATTTAGCGGGATTTGGTTATTTTTAAATTGTAGTAAAATGTTTCTGATTAATGATCCTCTTCTCATAGTATCCATTATCATTACCCCTTAGTGTACACACTTCAGTCTACATATATATTCAGTATCTTTATAGATCTATGTTAATCCCCACATATTATCGACTCCCAGAAGACTCATGTAGCCAGAAAAACAGAAAGGGTGAAAGACAGATGTAGCTATGTGCTGTCGACTCAGAATTCTCAATAAGGAACACACGCAAAATATGAATTGAGGGTCTGAGGCGGTGGTCTGGCATGCATGAGGTCTTCCCCAGTTTGCCAGTCCAAGTTCGAACCGTGGGAGAATTGTTCTGTAACCCATGGCTTAATCTTCTTCCTGTGTTTTCCTGCAATTTCATTTGCTGCTTTCCTCATTGTCTCTGAAAAGCAAGTGGTAAGGATTTCGATATTGTCGTCCAAGGAGAGGAAAGGATAAAAAAAGGCCTGTAAGCATCTGTGAACCGTACGAGAGACAAAGTGGCACAAAGATCTGAGTGTATCTTCAGAAACTAAAACTGAAATGAGAGTTAGAATAACAAAGACGGTGTGATAACTACAGACACCAGCATCCATTATCTAAAAAATCGGGGTGGGGATTACATTCCCGAATTTTGGTAGGTGCTGGTGTGGTAGAAGAGCATAGCATGCAAGAAGCTATAACCCAGTACCCGACAGACGAAATCACTTCCCACACCCCGAACCAACCCATTCCCTAAGGGCTCGGCAGGACCAGGGTATACCATTCCCACACGAAGCCGGAGAACCAGCCCTAGACACCGAAAACACCCTGCCAGGACAGACAGCTCCATCATATTTTTAGACATTTTCCTCTAATAGTCTTTTCAGAACCTCAAGTTTGCAGTTGGGTGCCATCTGTCAACACAACTAAATCAGTTGGGCAATGGAGGGCCACCCACATTGGCCTTTCTCGCCGTAAACCCCAGCAACATCCATAAAAGGCAAAAAGTTGACCCAATGTTTTTCACCCAGCAGCTAATTTACTATGTCTCGGATATCGACTTCCCCATTTCGATTGTTTTTATACCAAGCACGACTTTAATATCTGTCTTTCAACATCTTCTCTCGCAACTACAGTTACTGTTTAGCTCTTTGAGGATTTACGAGGCTTTAGTCTGTTATTTGTAGTCAGTTGGGCACTGAGTGACGCGACAGTGGTTGGCAGAAGTTTGTTATGGAAGTCAGAACCGGTGCAGGGCTCAGCAGAAGTTGGGTTCATCCAGAGGACATGAATCAGCGTTGAAGGCCTGGCTGGAGATGAGCGTGGCGACTTTAACTTGACTGCTGACATCCGAAGGTTATGGATGGAACAGAGACACCGAAATGTCAAGGGACATTTCCTGTGGTTCTCAATCAAGGTGGATCATTTTTGAAGGGTTTTTTGGGTTGCATTCTAAAACGTCTTTTTGAAACCTGCCATACAACAGTGGGTATTATTTACATGCAGGCAATAATCTGGAAACAGATTATTGGCCGTAATCTATTTATGTAAAGCCATGTAAACACTGGTATAAATCCGGTTTGGTGTTAGCTTGATTGCAAGTATTCTGATTGCGTTAGTTGGGTTGGTCCAGGGGTGTCAAACTCATTTTAACTCGGGGGCCAAACGATAGAACAAACATTCTGTCAGGGGGCCGGACTAGCAGATTAAAGAGAAAGAAAAAGAGAGATATAGAAATAAGAGAAACGGGGAGGGAAAGGAGAGAGGGCGGGACAAAGAAAGATAAAGAGAGAGAGGGAGAGCGTGAGAAACAAAAGATAAAAAGTCGTGAGAGAGGGGGGAAAGAAAGGGAGAGGAAGAAAGAAATCCAAAGAGAAATAGAAAGACAGAAGGAGAAAAAGAGAAAGGAAAGCGCGAGGGGTATGAAGAGAGAAAGAGAAAAGAAAGAAAAGGAAAAAAGGAAGTTAGAGCAAAAGAGGTTAAAAGACACAGGGAGAGAGACAAAGAGCAACAAAGGAAGAGAAAAAGAGAGTCACAGAGTGTGAAAGAGAGAGTGGGAGAAAAGGGGTGGAAAAGAAAGAGAGAGAGAGAGAGAGAGAGAGAGAGAAAGAGAGAAATAAATACAAGTACAGTCTTTGTTTGAGGCACCTTTCTTTGGCAACATCAAGTTGACATATTTCAACCTGCAGCTTCTTTTTCTCTTGCGCTTCTCTGAGTGTTGTCTCGCGGGCCGGATTCAATCCCTTAGCGGGCCTGATCTGGCTCGCGGGCCGCCTGTTCGACACCTGTGGGTTAGTCCTTTAATTATCCATTACTTCTGCATATATACTCATTTTAGTAATCCAATTGTATATGCGAATGCACACTTTCCCTCATTCAGGACGTTTTCGTGCCGCCAAACACTGTGGGAATTGTAGTAAATAATACAAGCCATTTCTGGTTTACTTGCTAAAATAGCCTTTTGGGTATTGCTATATTTTTCTAGAACATTTCCCTTTTTTTTTCTACCCCTGCGGCTAAAATGCCATCGGTGTATGCTGCAGTTGTATCCATCCATATAGAGTGTGAGTCTATGCTTCTGGAAAGCCACATACAAGCTTATTTTGTAAACACACTAGATGTAGCAAGGGAGGTCACTTATGGAGGAATTGGCAAGGGTATTTTGTTGAATTTGGTGAGTGATATAAACAAAATCTTCTGTAATTTAATGTCAAAAGTTACATTTGGAAACAACGTCCCTTTTAATTGTAATACTCGCTAACGGTGTATATATATATCAGGGTTATTACTGTAAATTCCGGACTATAAGCCGCTACTTTTTTCCCAAACGTTCAACCCTGTGGCTTATTCAGTGATGCAGCCAATTTATGTAATTTTTCTAACAGCCGCCAGCTGCGCTCGAGTACAAAAGGTAAGATTTAGACCGGTGGAATATATGCGCCGAGGAAGACTGCAACTTCTTAGCTTGTGCACAATTTAAATTAGCGTAGACATATCCTCACCATGTAAATTGCAATAAGAAAGGCACATGACGCAGCTTTCAAGCTAAAAGCAATCGAGCAGTCCGATAAAGAAGGAAACAGAGCTACTGCACGTAAAAGCGTGGGACGACGTCTATATGACAAAGTCTCTTTCCCATACTGGGGAAGACGACTTTGATGGCTTCAGTTCTCAGGAGGAAGATGAGGACGGTTTACCGTGATTTTTACAAGTACGGTAGTTTTTTTTACCAGACCTGTTTACTGTGTTGCGAGCGTGTTGCTAGCGTGTTGCTACCATTAACTGCCCTGTCACAGGCACGGTTTGGGATGAAAGTTATTATTATTATTATTAAAGCTTTGAAAACTCTCTCGGTGTACCGTCTTTCTTTGTAAATATGTGTAACCATGTCTAATATGTATTTGCAACTGTATATTTTTGTAATGTATTTATTTTAGAGGCTTATTCTGATATGTTTTCCACGGGCGAATGAAAAAGGAGGGGCGGAACAAACAGGGGGTGACGGGAGGTGGGGTAAAGGTGAGGAACAGACGGACCTGTTTTGTGGACGCGGCGGACAATAAGAGAGAGACTTACTCTGATATGTTTTCCACGGGTTAATCAAAAAGGAGGGGCGAAAACAACGGGGGCTGATGGGAAGTGGAGTAAAGGTGAGACGTGTTTGTGGACGCAGCGGACAATAGTGGATATATATTTTTCCCACCCTTACCTTTGGAAATATACTTTTTTTTTCCTTGGATTATTTTCAACGGGACCCGGACTCTGCAGGTCTGCATCAAACGTTAGGTACCGGTATCATTTTCCGTTCATTTTGCCGGCTGTGTTATTGGACTGTGTACTTTATATTCAGCTACAATCGTGGGACTCAAAGTCGGGTATGGGTTAATTTTGTGATTGTGTTACATGTTTTAATGTGGGCATTTGCGGCTTATGTACAGGTGCGGCTTGTGTTAGTACAAAAGCGTTTATCCTCTTAGAATGTGGTGGGTGCGGCTTATAATCAGGTGCGCTCTATAGTCCGGAATTCACGGTAGTTTGTCTGTAAGCATGCTAACAAATCATTTTTATTGTTTCAAAAATCCAAATTCTGATCCATGTTGGACTATTGCCTGCATGTAAACCTAATCAGAGTCTTTGATTGTTTTTGTTTTGAAAAATAATTTTCTTTTCTGTCTGACTATAGGAGTGATAATGAATTGGCAACCTTTACACATCGGGTAGGGTTCATCGCATAGCCTGCAGGATTGTCACTTCTAGAAGCCAAAACGACAGTCTTGCGCAAACCATAATAACGGCGTGTGTCTGAGGACTGTTTGTTCCAGTAACAGTTTATCTTGAAAAGTATTGGATAAGCTCAAAAAAGGAGCTCTGTCTGACCCAAAACCACAACACAAACAGCTCATCAATAGATCTTCAGACAGCAGCCTCGAGCAGTTAACATTGGTCAAAAAAAAGCAATGGAATAACGTGACTACCAGTACCATTTGGTTTCAGATGTCAATTGATGTCATAAAAAGTAGATTTTCATCCCCTTTGTCTATATATCGGAATTATTTTGATTTAGGGCTTTTAATCACCGTGGTGCAGATGCTTGGCAACCATGGCTATTTCCAGCACATCCTTTTCTCTGCTTTGTTATTTTTCAATTAATGTTTTATTTTGCTTTCTTTCAACAGCGGGTTGTGTTTCTTAACATGCCAGCAGTGCTTTTGAATCTCTCGATATAACCGCTGAAGCTGAACAATCCTTGGCTACAGTAGCTCAAGAATGTGTGTGTGTTTTTTTTCATTTTAATGGCGTTTCTAAACTTAGTTTGATCTACGACTGGCTGGTAGGACTATACTATAAAATTAAGTGGTCTCCTCAGTTTTGCATTTGGTATTGGTAGGAGGTGCAGGCTGACTTTGGAGGCCCTAGGTGAACTTTGAAATAATGAAAATGAGACCATTATATAGTTACTGTTTCTGTCGTGAAGCCAGAATCGGCAATCACAGTCTCAACACTGCTTCTTTGTCCACCTAAGTAGCAGTACAGTGAACCCTCATTTATTGCGGAGGTACGTACCGGTTGATTGCAGGGAAACCAAGCGGATGATCTTCATATGTAGGGTATCGATTTTAGCGACGTGCATTGTTCCCTCTAAGCTGCGAGCAGCGCACAAGAAAATCTAGCCAGCGCACAAGGGTCCTAAACGGCTCTTCAGGTTGTTTTTGCTTCTGTAATCCCAACATGACCAAATTTTATGTAAAATTATGCACAAAATGACTTAAAGGAAGGGGGGAAATAGAACAAAAAAGAAAAAAATTCCATAATGAAAAAGCAGTGAAAGGCTAAGAAAAAAGGAATAGAAAACAAGAAAGAAAAATTTAGAAAAAAGCCAGAAAAAAAGAAAAGAAAGAAATGTAGGAAAAAAGTAAATATGAAATGATCTGAAATGATCTGCATTTCTATAGCGCTTTTCAAGTCAATTACTTCCCAAAGCGCTTTACATTGTGCTTCACATTTCCCAATAGCGGCCGTGATCTGTGCAGCCATGTAAGGCGCTAACCTGCTTATTGGGGGTTCAATGTCTTACCCAAGGACACTTCGACATGTAACACGGACAAGCCGGGATTCGAATTGGGATCCCTTAATCCTAAGACGATCGCTCTACCTCCTGAGCTACTGCCGCCCCCGATAGAGAACAAAAAGAAAAAAGTAACAGCTCGGAAAAAATAAACACAATGAGATTTGTTTAAGGGAATTTAAAAAAAGTAGGAAAAAAACACGGAAAAAAGAAGAAAAAGTTTGTGTTGCATTCAAATAATTTCCAATGATATCAAGTGAATCTTGTTGCCAACATTGTACTTCCAGTAAAAAATGTGATTAAGTACAGTTCTGTATCTTACAACCGACTAAATAAGCCCCCAAAAATGTTAATATTATGCGACAAAATATATCAGGAAATAAAAAGAAATGGATATCTTGTGAAAGAATTGTAAGAACAAACGACGTTTGTAGGCCGTACAAGCTTTGCAATAGTACATGAGTCAATTCATTCAAAAGATAAACAAAATTTTGCATTGCTGGAAACTCAGCAAAATGTAACTTGATGTCAAGTTTTGGACATGTTCGATAATTACCGTATTTTCCGCACTATAAGGCGCACCTAAAAGCCTTTATTTTTTTCAAAAGCTGACCATGCGCCTTATTGATGGATCGATTTTAAAATTGCAAAGTTTTCCAACTAACTTGCAGCCGCCGACTAGATTTTCCCTCGAACGCCAAGTAGTACGCGGTGTATGCTGGGATTTATTTACCGGCGTTTCATTGGCTAACCAATGTGTCAAACTTCATTTGAATCGATCACTATTGGCTAAAGTTATTCGGAGGTCAAGGGGCGGATCCTTTTTATCATTTACAGGCTGGCATTGGCTTAAACGGCAAACAAAGCCTGCAATTGGCCGAAAAAGATGTGTCAATCATCAGTTGAATTGATCACTATTGGCTAAAGTTATTCGGAGGTCAAGGGGCGGATCCTTTTTATCATTTACAGGCTGCTATTGGCTTAAACGGCAAAACAAAGCCTGCAATTGGTCGAAAAAGATGAATGCGTATAGCATGTGGCTGACGGCATAGAGAAAGCATTTTTTTCTATTCTGTATTTGTAAATATTGTATTCTCCTGGATTTACTACCCTCACGGATATAAGAGGACATTGCCTGCACATTATTATGAACGCAACGACTTCGGTGAGCTATTCCGGGTTTTATATTGTCCCTGTATCTTGTTTCAGACTGAACTCGATGTTTCTGTGATAAGCGGTGCAGATGAATGGAGTGTCTATTTTTAAATTAAACTCAATTCCAAGTGTTTATTGTCATATGCACAGTAAAGTTGCGAGCGAAAAAGAAAATAGATACTAAGGAATGGTTAGCATTTCTTGAATCCCAAGACTTTAACCTTCCGAATGATGGAACGATGCATTTGAGTGACATCTTACGGACACCGCATCCGCACATGTTCTCTACACGTATTTGCGTCTTTGCAAGCTTTCGGAATGTTAAGGGGGTAATAAGTTGGACTGAACTATCTGACTGTTTGTCCACGTTCCCATTGTAGCGCCTTATAATCCGGTGCGTCTTATGTATGTCAAAAATGGGACCAAAAACTATTTTTTCGGAGTGCGCCCTATAACCCGGTGCGCCTTATAGTGCGGAAAATACGGTAATTATCTTGCCACATTTGGGATTATGGTGGCTCACTGTTGTTTCAAGCGTTGCTCACCGACTTTGTGTGAACGCTCAGACCCGTGGAAATTTAGAGGGTAACATTGGCGACGTGAACCTTTTATTCTCTGAGTTGCTCCAAGAGAAGTGATGAGATGTTGAGGAACTTCATTAACTTTCATAGCAGAAGCTCCCAGTGTTTATAAGCTTGACTGTTGGGACATGCACAAAGAGAAACAAGGCTGATATGTTTGGGTAAAACATGTTAATCATTGACCTAAAATAGTCACGAGTTACAGTTTAGGGTGCATGAGATAACATTTTTGGAGCTGCTAAAGGAATGCGCGTTCATGTGGACATGTTCAATCCCTGGAGCCTCACTGGAATCCTGTAACCCTCCCAGGTCCCCGAGAGGCTCATTTGTGCACTGTGGAACATTGTTGAATACCAGGCATATTTTATGATCCAACCTCGGCCCGTTTCCTCCCTTTCTCAGAGCGTCTGTGTTTATTTGTCAAGCCCAGCCAGGTTGGACCCCCTTCCATTTGCCTTCTCTCTTACATTTGAATGTATTTATTTACTTTCTGACTTTACGTATACCGAGATTCATATTGGTAACATTTTATAAAATTGCTGACATCATCATTTCGATAGAGGGATATTTTAATGGATGTGGTTGGTCTGGTGATCTGGATAAGCTAGTACAGTGGAACCTCGGTTCTCGACCATAATCCGTTCCATTTCTTTGTACGAAAACCGATTTGTACGATCACCGAAGCCGTTTTTTCCCATTAAAAGTAATGTAAAATTGTTTTAATCCGTTCCAAATCCTTGAAGGCTTACCATGAACGTAAACATGAAGCTAACCCAGGCTAATCGTACGTTCGCTAACGTGAACGTGTAAAAATAAAAAAATTGGGTCGTTTACACGTCATTTAGCACCCGGGTCTCCACAACAAGTGGTGAGCGGTTAAAGGATAAAGAAAAGAATTAGGAATAGGATTTCTTACCGGTCGGCAGAAGCCATGCTGTATTCCTGAAAGAAGGGAAACTCGCACACCTTCTTCATATTTTGCTATTATTTCTTTCTTGAATGCAATATTTGTACGCACTACTCCTCTTTTTTTCACCTGTAGCAACTTTGCTGCTTGCACCGAACTTCTTCCGAGGCATAATTAGGGGTTAAAACACTCCCTTCACCGCTTTTGAAAAACAAAAACAGAAAAGGAGTGCGCGTTGCCGTGACAACAGTTCTTCACGAGGGGTGGGGGCAATCTACACCGGTATGCCGCTCAGCATCGCCCCTAGCGTACCGGCGTTCGAACTCCGATTTTTTGAACGAAAAGCGTAGCAGGAATTTCTCCAAATTTTTGTTCAAGAACCGATTTCTTCGAACTGAGAGGCGTTCGAAAACCGAGGTTCCACTGTATAGAGTTCCTGTTGTGTTTCGATTTTCTAGTCATATTAAACTTGACATGATAATAAGTGATGCACCGAATTTTTAAAAAATCTTTCTGCCGAAATGTGCATTTTCGATTTCGGACGAAAGAAAAAAATAAAACCAAAAGAAGGCTTCTGAAAGATTGCCTAAGTATAGAAAAATGAATATTTGTCTTTTTTTACTTTTGACTCCTGTTTTGGAAATATTATTACGGCTATTGTCATTGCATTATTTTTCTCTGCACTACCGTTCTAATGCACTTAGGCCAATCTCCAAGCAATATCTTGCCTGTTTATCCTACTATTCTTTTTGCATCTTATTTTTTCTTTTTTGATCTTTATTACATGTTTAGCCTAGAGTGCCACGTCTAATCTCATTGCAACCAAAGTTCACTACGTCACTAGCAACGATGATGAACACAATATTAATTCTACTGTCGTGAAGAGCTCACATCTAAGGTGAAGAGAGCCATGTGAAGCTGGCCTTCATTTGGGGACAGGTTTGTGCAGGACTTGGCAGCTCATTTTTCATTTTGTACACAAAAGGATGATGGGAGCGTCATGAAAACAAGAGCCCTGCCAAGTTTTAACAACAAAAAAAAAAAAATTCTCAAAAGTTGGTGTTTTCACCACTGGATGCACTTAAATATCTTTTGTGGTTGTTTTGAGATGAATTAATAAAAGAAACATTTGAAATTAACCTCTAATACTATGCCTGTGGGGCAGCACTGCGTCTGAGTGGTTAGCGCGTCTGCAGCACAGTTCTGAGCTCATGAGATCGAACCTTCTTGTGTGAAGTTTGCATGTTCTCCCCGTACTTGCGTGGGTTTACTCCGGGCACTCCGGTTTCCGGCCACATTGCCAAAACATGCATGTCAGGTGAATTGGCCGGTCCAAATTGTTACTACGTGTGAATGAGCAAGTGAGTTGTCTGTCTCTGTGTGCCCGACAACTGGCTGGCAACCAGTTCAGGGTGTCCCCTGGCCATTGCCCGAGGACAGCTGGGATGGGCTCCAGCACCCCCGCAACCCTACTGAGGATAAGCTGTGCAGATAATGGATGGATATTGGATTAAGCCTGTCAACTTTTTATCATTTTATTTTGTACTTTTTTTTTTTTAGCAAGTCAGTGCAATATAAGCATTGAATGTATGTACCCCCTGCCACCATTGTGAGGATTTAAGGGCCAGAAAATTTATGGATGGATGGATTTATTTTTTTTTTTTCGTTTCCCATATTTGGTATTCCGACCCAAATTTTCATTTTGATGTATCTTAATATCTATATACCCCAACAAGAGACAATGTCGTCGGTCACATGAACAAAAAACGGCTTCTGATCGTGAAACCAGGTGTTTAATTTGTGAATTTCCCTGCGGGGATGAATAAAGTATCTGTCTATCTTCTTCGTTCTTCCTGCAGGCCTAAAATATGGGCATGAATCTGCTTAGGCTGAATGTGTCTCACATGTGTGACGTATTTATTTAGCATGACTGATTTTTGAGCCTTTTAAATATTCTGTTGTAAATGCTATAACTTATGAATTACCAGTAAATTGGTAGCTCATAGTTCAGTAATACATCTAGGCTAGTCATATATTTTCTTCTGTGTGACATAACTGACTCACAAAATATATTTTGTGTGTTTTGCAAACATTCAGATCTGTCAGCAGATCCAAAGCTGAACAAAAAAGATTGGTCGAAAGCGGTGAATACAATACTTTTCTCAAATGCAATAGACCCCTGGGTTATGGTATCCCTCCCTACCTTCCAATGTTTTCACGTTACAACGTGCAATAAGATGCTTTTTCCGCTTCTTGGTACAGCATTTTCCCCAGTATTCAACATTAACAACAAATATTTCGCATTCCACAAAATGTACTAAATTCAAACTTTGTTCAGAATCTAGTGCTATGAACTTGATTTTGTTTAGCTTTGGGTCCAATACTTTATTTTCGAACTGTATGTATTACTTTGTACCAGCTCTGTGGCCTTGGGGGTATGGCGCCTGCCCCGAGACTAGGAGGTTGTGGTTCAAGCCTCGGCCGAGTCATACCTAAGACTTAAACATTGGTACCCGTTGCCTCCCTGCTTGGCGTTCAGCATTAGGGGTTGGAATTGGGAGGTTTGGTCACCCAATGACTCCCAACACCTCAGTTGGGTTGATCGAGGGGGCTGGGAATCCCCTCCTCTAAATCAATCTCCCAAAAAGAGTCAGAAATGACTCTAGCCACCTCCCACTAGGGGGATATGGCTGTGGTATATATATAATATATATATGTATTAGTTTAGAGTCCCAAGACTTGCAGTGATTTTAAAGGGTGAAGCAAAACCATGATAACCATGGAAACGAAGCTTGACATAATAAAGAAATACAAAAAAAGGCATACATGTCACTACCCACGCTAAGGAATATGGCCTAAACAATTGAAAGTGAGGACAATTATTAAAGATAAGGCGGCGATTAAAGCAACAAAGTCTTCTAAGTGCTTGACGATCGTCAAGTGTCAGTTTTAACATTTTATGGAGATCCATTGTAATGTTTTTTTTTTATTTCATCTGAAAATCTAACTTTGTTTTTAGAAAATCTTTTGACTGTATTCTAATTTCGTTTTACCCTCTGCGCTGTCCCATTCCATAGAAGATTCCAGTCATTTCTTCCTTCAGGTGTGCCACCGTGCTAAAGAATGCCGCTAAATTACTGCGTCTGCTCTCCCAGCCATGCCAGGCATTTCAGACACAATTGACCTTAAAAGGAAACAATAGCGGCCTATCAATTCTGCCCTGCCAGTCAAAGAATGGGCAGGGTCCGGTTCACAAAACGGCAGCAGCACCAGGAAGTGCTTGGCAGCTGAACTTTGAAACTGAAGAGAAGTAGCAGAACTCCTGTTGAAGTGGTTGCTGATGGTTTATTTTGCAGGCGTAGACCTGAACCAAGGTATAAAAAAATACCCAGCGTTATTTTTAGGATTTATCAAGATTTTCCAAAAGTGTCAGTATATACTGTATTCCTCGATTTTCACAGTGAATCCGCTCCATAAATTCCTGTATTAAGAACATTTATGGAGAGCAGTGAGCATATATATACAAGGTTGGGTAGGGTTACTTTAACTGGATTACTTTCAATTACTTTTGGATTACTCCAATACCAAATATCCTAATAAAAGACAAAAGAAACTAAATTTGAATAAAATGATGACTCACAACACGTGGTAAGCTTTCTCTCCTGGCTTTGATCTCCGGCAAAACTAACATAAAATGCGACAGAAACAAAATGAAAATCAATCCAAACAGCTTGCCAACATCATTTTTGCCGTTCCATGTATTCCGTTAATCTCCAAGCCTGCACAAATTTTAATAATTTTATTCATATTTAGTTTCTTTTGTCTTTTATTAGCATATTTGGTATTGGAGTAATCCAAAAGTAATTGAAAGTAATCAAGTTAAAGTAACCCTACCCAACCCTGTATATATTGAATGTGAATTTCCCTGCGGGGATGAATTAAGTATCTATCTATCTATCTATCTATCTCTATCTATATATCTCATCTCATCTCATCTCATTAGCTGCACCGCTTATCCTCAGTAGGGTCGCGGGGGTGCTGGAGCCCATCCCAGCAATCATCGGGCAGTGGGCAGGGAACATCCTGAACTGGTTGCCAGCCAATCGCTGGGCACACGGGGAAGACAACTCCCTCGCTCATTCACACCTAGGGACAATTTGGACCGGCCAATCCACCTGAAATGCATGTCTTTGGAATGTGGGAGGAAACCGGAGTGCCCGGAGGAAACCCACGCAAGCACGGGGAGAACATACAAACTCCGCACAGGTAGGCTAGTAGCTGGATTTGAACCCACACAGGAGGTTCCCAAGACCTTAGAACTGTGCTGCACACGCGCTTACCACTGTGCCGCCGTGCTGCCCCCCTGTATATATATATATATATATATATATATATATATATAAGATTATAAACTGTGTAGCTAAACAGCAGCACTTATTTAAATGTGTAGATGATAAAGATAATATACTGGTAGTGAAGGTGAAAATAAAACATTTTTAAACCATTTACTGTACCTATAAGCAGTGCTTCTATAGAAGACCCTTGTACACATTTTTGTATTTCAATCTTCGAATCAATCATTGTTGTCACTGTCCTACACTTTTCTCTCCCCTTCCCACTAACTTTCTTAGGACCTCTTATCATCATCGGCGAAAAAGGCAATAAAACGCACTTAATCACAATAAAATGAAATGTGGTGCATTTCAAACACAGTGCCAATTGACTGAAAAGATTTAATAAAAAAATATATATTGACTGTACGTTTAAGCAGCGCTTTAATGGCAGACATATGTACAGTAATCCCTCGGTTATCGCGGTTAATGGGGACCAAAACCACCCGTGAAAGTGAAAATCCGCAAAGTAGCGACGCCCCTTCAAAAATGCTTAAATTTGTATTTTTTATTTTAATTTTTTTATTTTATTATTATTCTTTTTTAGACCTGCGAAGCTCTGAACCCGCGAACGTCGAACCGCGAGTAGCGAGGTCCCACTGTACACATTTTTGTATTCCACAATCATTTCCTTTTTCGACTCGATCGTTGTTGTCTCCGTGTTCCACTTTTTTCCAATAAATATCTCGGGACTCGGGCAGCACGGCGGCGCAGTGGTTAGCGCTTGTGCGGCACAGTTCATGTCATGGGAACCTGTCGTGGCTTCACATCCAGCTTCAGACTTCCTGTGCGGAGTTTGTATGTTCTCCCCTTGCTTGCGTGGGTTTCCTCCAGGCACTCCGGTTTCCTCCCACGTTCCAAAAAAACATGCATTTCAGGTGAATTGGCCGGTCAAAATTGTCCCTGTATGCCCTGCGATTGGCTGGCAACCAGTTCAGGGTGTCCCCTGCCCACTGCTCGGAGATGGCTGGGATGGGCTCCAGCCCCCCCGCGACCCTAATGAGGATAAGCGGTACGGCTAATGAGATGAGATGAGATCTCGGGACTCATTATTATCAGCAAAAAAGGCAACAAAACACACTAAATCACAATAAAATGAGATGTGGTCCCTATTGAACACAATTGAGATCGTGCCATTTGACTGAAGAAGAAGAAGAGATCGGGCGAGGGGGGAGAATGAGGACACGGAACGGCCTTTATGGACATGAGATTGAGTCACTGATTCCAATCTGCCCCCAAGAAACAGAATTGTATTTTTGGATTGGTTTTCGGGTAAAGTTGCTTTTAAAATGATGCCGTAATTCCGCAAAGTATTTATCTCTTGAACCTGTTAATAGCTTAGAAAATGCACTGAGAATGTTAAAGTTAAAGTGCAAGATGCCGACAATATAGGGTGTATTGCTTGCCAAAAACAACCAGGCTAGGTTTAAGCCTACATGTAGCAAAACCATTAACACTCCCCTGATCTTATTATGGTATTTCATAATGTGATTGCAGCATGTCAATGATTTTTTGAAATGATGATGTTTAATTGAGCTGAAATAATCCTACCTTCACAGTTGAGCGCCTCTGCTGCTTTCTCTTTTTATAAGTCAAGTTGATTCCTTATCAGTTCTTGCTGTTACTAACATACCATTTTTATGAGTGTGTAGCGTGCCCTCGTGTATGACGCGCACCATTTATTTTTTTAATCAATAATCGGTATCAAATTTCTATCACTTTTTCTAAGCTCAAACTAAGTTGTTGAATAAAAATCATTTTATTGACAATATAAACTACAAACGCAATACCAACATAAAATGTACAATGTAAAGTCTGATTCATCGTGAGACACACCAAATTCTTGGCGTTTGCAGTAATCCCTCATTCAGATCACCAACAAGAGCTCTAGCTTCCACTGAATTTAGACCTCTCAAGGAATGAGTGGAGAGGTGTTGTAAAAGGATAGTGGGATGGTTGGACGCGTTGTAAGGGATGGGCAGGGCACCCGTATGATGCGGCAGGGGTAAACCAGTGTAAGTTGTCGGGCCCTGCTGTTGAACAGAAGAGTGTGTTGTGTCACCCTGACCCGAGTGACATGGCCGCTGTCTCGTGTCCCGTTTCATCTGGAGGGACGAAAGCATGACCAACTTTGGTGCCTAGGTGCCTAACTTGTTTGTGTGCTTGGGCATTTGGGTCGGCCATGGTCCAAATATTTTTGTGTGTGTTTTTTGCTATTTTTTTCCCTTTGTTTGTCTTGCTGTCGGTCACCCCTCTTGAAGGATATGACCAAGGTAGATAGAGGCGGCAGTAGCTCAGGAGGTAGAGCGCTCGTCTTGGGATCAAGGGATCCCAGTTCGAATCCCGGCTCATCCGTGTTACATGTCAAAGTGTCCTTGGGTAAGACACTGAACCCCTAATACTCCCAATAAGCAGGTTAGCGTCTTACATGGCTGCAATACAAGGCTGCTATTGGGAAATGTGAAGCACACTGTAAAGCGAAAGTCATTGACTTGAAAAGCGCTATTAAAATGCAGATCATTTCATTTCAGATCATTTCATAGATAGATAATAATCCCTCGCGGTTTACTTATCAAAATTTGCAACACGAATTTTCAACGTGCTTTGTGTTCTGCATTCTGATTGGCTGAAAACAGCGGAAGAAGCTTTTTATCGCCAACAAACATGGACTTCTCACCCCATAAATGTGTTCTAGAGCCTCATTTGGTGCTCCCTGCTAGCTTACTGGCGCTTTTTCAAAAATGTTTGATAATAGAAATACAGTATTTAAGGTTTCAGCAGGACAGAACCGTAAGGTAAAGGCAGTTTTCCGTAACGTCCGCATGATGGCGGCAAAGTATCATGTAAAGTCTGTTTAAAAATGAAGCCAACCCTGCTCTCTGGTTGCTTTGCTTTGATATTGCATCCGTTCTTCTTTTGCGAAACGGCAGCTGGCAATAGTATGTACGGCATTTTCCGATGAGGCGTGATCGCCACCAAGGGGGCAGGTGCATGCTACACTTAAACAGGACTGTATGACATGTGTATTAGTGCAAGGATTACGTATTTATTATGTGCCATGCAAAAAAATTAAGGTAGCGTTTCCAGGTGGTAGGTAATAGGAAGAACTTCCTGCAACTGAAAATCCAAACTACATATTACCGTCATTTTTACCCAACACCTGTATGGGGGAGATTTGTCTCAAAAACAATTATACTCTCAATTTACTAAGATCTAAAAATAATATATCTTGGTAAATTCACACTCAAAACTCAAATTGCATATGTAAATTGCAGATTTGTGGCTCTGCAGAATACATGATTCACGCAGATATTTTATTTTAAGGGTACTGGAGAAATTGGAAAAACTGGCGTTAAAGGCCTTAAAAGGTACTTGAATTTGGCCATAAAAAAAGGTTTACAAACCTTGGTTCAAGGGTTAAAAAACGAAAAAGTGCGTTATAAACTAATCAATACTGTAATTGGATTTTGGAATTGAATCACTGAGAAAAAAACAAACCAAACGATCCAAGAAGCGCAAGAGCATAGATCCTCATTTGTTTTTGCAGAAGGACAAAAGCCCGAAGGCTCTAAGTCATTAGATATTTAGACTGGTTCTACGAGTTTACAGTCCGGGTAGAAGCGCTGAATGGTTTTTCTCTAGCAGATCGTTTACGAAATTGTTCGCTCCACCTCTCCGCCGTGCCGGAATGCAAATAGCAGAGGCGGGAGGAATGTTGTCTAACGCAGTGTTTCTCAACTGGTGGGTCGGGACTAGGGCTGCACGATTAACCGAAATCTAATCGAAGTTGCGATGTGACGTAGTGCGATTGTGTCATCGCAGAACACTGCGGGTTTTTTTTTTTTTTTAGGATTTATAGACGGCAAATTCTAACAAAGCTCCCCAGAAGAGGGCGCTGTTTGCTTAAATTTCACTTCTTAATAATCCTGTAAAATTGACCTAAAATCCTAATACAAGATGAACTGGAAGTAAATGGAATGCTGTTGTTGGACTGTTTCGAGAATCTGAGCGGTTTTGGTCTCTTTTGAAAGGTAATGCCCTGAAGTTTTGTCCCAAACTGAAATAATCACTGCAAATGATTATGAACAAAAATGAGGGTCAATTCCACTCTTTAACCGGAGATGGAGATATTTCCCTGCTCAATGAAATGAAATGAAATGATCTGCATTTTTATAGCGCTTTTAAGGTCAATAACTTTTGCGCTTTACAGTGTGCTCCACATTTCCCAATAGCGGCCTTGCAGCCATGTAAGACGCTAACCTGCTTATTGGGGGTATTAGGGGTTCAGTGTCTTACCCAAGGACACTTCGGCATGTAACACGGACGAGCCGGGATTCGAACTGGGATCCCTTGATCCCAAGACGAGCACTCTACCTCCTGAGCTACTGCCGCCCCTTAATCTCTTCTACTGCGTTCAGTCAATTGGGTTGTAGGTTAGAATGGTATGTTTCTCATCTTTCATTACACCACAAACTAAAGTAGAATCTATTGACTTTTCAAGTATATTACTTAAAGCGATCATCATCAAGCCCAGTGTTTTTCAACTGGATGGTCACGGAAGCTAAATGGGTCATGGACCCGTTTTAAGCGGGTTGCAGGTCTTTGCCTTGGCAAAATAATTCTAAGGAAAATTAACTGAGGGTCAGTAGATGACGATTACGCCCTACTTCATCTCTTCTTCCTGTTTAGTCAATCAGCACATTTGAGAGGGACCATATTTCATTTTATTGTGGTTTTGTTGGTTATATTTCCCTTATCTACCCATAATTTTGGGTCCCATGAAAGATAGTGATAAGGGTTAGGAAAAGTGGAAAACGGGCACAAAAACCATTGAGTCGAACAAGGAAACTGTTGCACAATATGAGAATAGTGTTTGAATGTCTGCTATTGAAGCGCTGCTGGAAGCTACAGTGACTGGTTTAGAAATGTTGTATGTTTAGTTTTTTACCAATATATTAATCTTTATTACATACATGAACAAATGATCACCAATGTTTAGGTCCACGCTTTATTCATATTTTGTATTTCTTTTAGTATGTTGTATTTTAAAGCAGTTTTAGCGGGGTATTTGATATGCGATGAAGGCTTAGATGCGAGTATTTATGGTACAGTGGAACTTCGGTTCTCGACCATAATCCGTTCCAGAACCCTGTTCGTAAACCGATTTGTTCGATCACCGAAATCATTTTTCCCATTAAAAATAATGTAAATCGTTTTAATCCGTTCCAACACCCTGAATGTTTACCTTGAATGTTTAACGTAAACACAAAGCTAACCCAGGCTAATCGTACGTTCGCGTTATCGTAATCTTCCGTACGAAAGATTACGCTAACATGAATGTGCAAAAATAAAAAAATCAGGTCGTTTACAAGTCATTTAGCACCCGGGTCTCCACAACAAGTGGTGAGCGGTTCAATGGAAAGGGGGCTGCGTTCCAACACCCTGAATGTTGGGCTCCGTTCCAACACCCTGAATGTTTAACGTAAACATGAAGCTAACCCAGGCTAATCGTACGTTGGCGTTATCGTGATCTTCCGTACGAAAGATTACGCTAACATGCACGTGTAAAAATAAAAAAAAAGGATAAAGAAAAGAATTATGCATAGGATTTCTTACCTTTGTGGTGGTCAGCAGAAAGCGCAGGTGGACGGCAAGATCCCTTGCAATATCAGACACTCGCACACCTCCTTCATATTTTGCTATTATTTCTTTCTTAAATGCAATAGTTGTACGCACTACTTTTCTTTTTTTCACCTGTAGCAATTTTCCTGCTTGCATTGACTTTCTTCGGAGGCATATTAGGGGCTAAAACACTTCGTACACCTATATTAAAAGCGAAAGCAAAACCAAGCACGTCCGCACGCAATAACTACACCCGTACGCCGCTCAGCATGGCACCCTAGCGTACGCACTCACGCGTTACCGGTGTTCGAACTCCGATTTTTTTGACCGAACAGCGAAGCAAGAATTTCTCTAAATTTTTGGTCGGACTCCGATTTATTCGAACTGAGAGGCGTTGGAAAACCGAGGTTCTACTGTACTTCAGGTTGTTTTGGGTTTTTTTTTCTGGTCATTTTGTTCTTTGGGAAGCAAAAGGTGAATATATTCTACTTTCTCTGCTTCAAACGGACTTTGGGTTGCAGCTTGTCATTAAGATGGAATGGTGGGTCCTCAGGTCAGACCAGTTGAGAAACACTGTACTAAACTATAAACTTAACACTAGGGATGCTCTATAACTGTTTTTTTTCCAACCGATACCAATAAACAGTTAAATCCTTCTCCTGAAGACCTAAATATCCGGCCGATTTCTGTGTTCCCCAAATCAGACCAGTTGAGAACCAGCGGTATAACACATACATAATAAACTCTCAGTGACTTTTCTTTTCTGTCTGCCAAATTCTGGACCTGGTTTTCCCCATCTTTGGCAGTCTTTCTCTCCACGGCGGTTGCTTCTCCTCACCCACGTCCTCACCTCTTGCTATGCGTCCTGTCCGCTTTGTTTGACTTTAGCATTCCTTTCCTACCCGAGCAGACAAAACAACCATAGACCTCTACGAGTCGGCTCTCACACACATATCCTGTTAATCACTCAGGAAATGGGTGCCCATACAAACGCCTGGCCAGTGGAAACCTGCAGGGAGTTGCAGGCTGCAGAAGTTTCTCCAGTCAAGGAACTTGAACATGATCCGCATTTTGCCGATTCTTTTAGTTCCTCTTTTGTTTTCGGGATTCTCATCTTATCACTTCATTTTAAGGGACAGGGTGTATTATTTGACCACTTGATGTAGCTGTATGCTGTAGTGCAGGGGTGTCAAACTCGTTTTAGCTGGGGGCCACAAATGCTATAAAAAAAAAAAACGGGGGCCGGACTAGTAAGTTTAAGAGAAGGAAAGAGGGAGAAAAAGACAGAGAAAGAGAGGGTGGGAAAGAGGGAGCGATAAACATTATACATTATAGGGAGAACAAGGGGGACAGAGTAACGGTGAGAGAAAAAGAGAGAGCAGAATAGAGATATGAATGGAGAAGAAGGGGGACATTAATATAGAGGGAAAAAGAACGTGAAAAAAAAAAGATAAAAAGAATAAGAGAAGTGAAACGACCGAAAGAAAAAGAGTCAGCAGGAGAAAAAGAAAGAGACAAAGTGAGGTGAGAGAGAGAGAGAGAGAGAGAGAGAGAGAGAGAGAGAGAGAGAGAGAGAGAGAGAGAGAGAGAGAGAGAGAGAGAGAGAGAGAGAGAGAGAGAGAGAGAGAGAGAGAGAGAGAGAGAGAGAGAGAGAGAGAGAGAGAGAGAGAGAGAGAGAGAGAGAGAGAGAGAGAGAGAGAGAGAACAGGAGAAAGAAAAAGAGGGAGAAATAAATAAAGTGAAATGGAGAAAACTACCACAATTGTTTTGCAAGTGTTAACTGGCTTTGGTGACATCCGGTGGAAATATTTAAAACTACAGCTCATTTTCCTCTTGCGCTTCTCTCACTGTTGTCTTGCGGGCCGGATTTAAACCGTTGGTGGGCCTGATCTGGCCTGCGGGCCGCCTGTTTGACACCTGTGCTGTAGTGCAACCGAAAACGACTGTTACAAAGCACAAGGCAGAATACAAACTACGAAGACTCAAAAGTTGTCATTTTTAAGTCCAGCTTTTTTAAGGATTTTTGTTACCCGTAGCAGCAAGATGTCGGATAATTATGTATGCTCCCTTTTTGGTGAGGGTCATGTATATAAATGCAAATGTCTAAGAAAATTGCTATTGATATGATAGTTCATTTATTTTTGCTTGTTGTATGAATCAATATTGTTTTTTTTTGTTTTTTTTAAATGAATGACGTTATTTCTACTTGCTGCACGGCACCTGAGTGGCAAGCGCTTCCGCCGCACAGTTCTGAGTTCATGGGTTCAAACCCTTCCTATGCATAATTTGTGTGTTCTCCTTGCAACATCTGTTAGACGAGAGAGTATACCCACTTACAAGTTATAAGAAATTGACCGGGTCTTTGCAGCTTCAGTTCGGTGATAGGTTAAACCCACTTACAAGTTGCAAGAAATTATAGTGATAAAAATCCACTGTGATCCTCATCTTGGCACAGTATTTCACACAAATATTTCACTTCAAATTCAATGGGTCCTTGCAGCATCAGTTCGACGAGAGGCGTACCCAATTACAAGTTACACGAATTGACCGGGTCTTTGCAGCTTCAATTCGATTATATATTAAACCCACTTACAAGTGGCAAGAAATTCTCTGGATAAACATCCACTGTGATGCTCATCTTGGCACATTATTTCACACAAGCATTCCACTATAAATTGACTGGGTCCTTGCAGCTTCAGTTCGATGTTAGGTTAAACCTACTTACAAGTTGCAAGAAATTATTGTGATAAAAATCAACTGTGATGCTCCTCTTTGCACATCATTTCACGCAAATATTTCACTTCAAATTCACTGGGTCCTTGCAGCTTCAGTTCGATGATAGGTTAAACCCACTTACAAGTGGCAAGAAATTATAGTGATAAAAATCCACTGTAATTCCCATCTTGGCACATCATTTCACGCAAATATTTCACTTCAAATTCACTGGGTCCTTGCAGCTTCAGTTCGATGTTTGGTTAAAACTACTTACAAGTTGCAAGAAAATATAGTGTTAAACATCCACTGTGATGCCCATCTTGGCACATCATTTTACGCAAATATTTTGCTTCAAATTGACTGGGTCCTTGCAGCTTCAGTTCGATGATAGGTTAAACCTACTTACAAGTTACAAGAAATTATAGTGATAAAAATCCACTGTGATGCCCATCTTGGCACATTATTTCACGCAAATATTTCACTTCAAATTCACTGGGTCCTTGCAGCTTCAGTTCGATGATAGGTTAAACCCACTTACAAGTGGCAAGAAATTATAGTGTTAAACATCCACTGTGATGCCCATCTTGGCACATCATTTCACGCAAATATTTCACTTCAAATTCACTGGGTCCTTGCAGCTTCAGTTCGATGTTTGGTTAAAACTACTTACAAGTTGCAAGAAAATATAGTGTTAAACATCCACTGTGATGCTTATCTTGGCACATAATTTCACGCAAATATTTTGCTTCAAATTGACTTGGTCCTTGCAGCTTCAGTTCGATGATCTAACGAGCAAGTCACAAGGACCCGACAAACACCAGTGAAAACCCGTAGCCAGCCCCTTCATTTTTTTTTCTTTCTTCCCTCTCATTCTTCTTCTTACTCTCTACCAACAAAACAAACCATAAAACCGGGGATGAATTAGCAAACAAAACAAGAGTTGTATAATAGCATGGACATTCAAGTCTTTGAAGTTACCGTATTTTCCACACTATAAGGCGCACTGGGTTACAGGGCGCACCCCGAAAAAATAGTTTTTGGTCCTATATTTGACATACATAAGGCGCACCGGATTATAAGGCGCTACAATGGGAACGTCGACAAAACAGTCGGATAGTTCAGTCAAACTTATTACCCCCAAAGCTTGCAAAGAAGCATATACGTGTCGTAAACACGTGCGGATGCGGTGTCCGTACGATGTCACTCAAATGCATCGTTCCAAATATCATTCGGAAGGTTAACATCTTGGGATTCAAGGAATGCCAACCATTCCTTAGTTTCTATCTTCTTTTTTGCTCGCAACTTTACTGTGCATATGACAATAAACACTTGGAATTGAGTTTAATTTCAAAATAGACACTCCATTCCATCCATTATCTGCACCGCTTATCACAGAAACTTCGAGTTCAGTCTGAAACAAGATACTGGGAAAATATATAGCCGGAGTAGCTCACCGAAGTCGTTGTGTTCAATATTAATGTGCAACCATGGTCCTCTTATATCCGTGAGTGTAGTAAATCCAGGAGAGTAAAATATTTACAAATACAGTACAGAATAGTGAAATACTGTTATCTCTATGGCGTAGTTCTACCCAACATGCTATTCACAGTCATCTTTTTCGGCCAATTGCAGGCTTTGTTTTGTTCCTTTAGCCTATGCGAGCCAGTAAATGATAAAAAGGATCCGCCTCCTTTACCTCCGAATAACTTTAGCCAATAGTGATCGATTCAACTGATGATTGACACATCTTTTTCGGCCAATTGCAGGCTTTGTTTTGCCCCTTAGCCTATGCGAGCCTGTAAATGATAAAAAGGATCCTCCCCCTTTACCTCCGAATAACTTTAGCCAATAGTGATTGATTCAAATGATGATTGACACATTGGTTAGCCAATGAAACGCCAGTAAATAAATCCCAGCATACACCGCGGACTACTTGGCGTTCGGGGGAAAATCTAGTCGGCGGCTGCTTGGATTAGTTGCAAGACTTTGCGACTTAATATTGATCCATATATAAGGCGCACTATATTATAAGGCGCATGGTCAGCTTTTGAAAAAAATAAAGGCTTTTAGGTGCGCCTTATAGTGCGGAAAATACGGTACTCTCAGATCATTGTAATGTTTTGATACATTTGTCAGAGTATTACTCAGGACTCAACCACAATAACATTATTTCGGGCAGATGCAAATGATTTTTTGCGCATTGGAAATGAAAAACAGTCAAAAGCGGTTAGCTGTGTTTATTCTGCTGAGCCTTTCCCACAGTTAATCGTATATATTTAACAGTTATACCTTTGATTTTACGTAGAACGATTAATAATCAATATATTTGGCAATTTCAGTACATTGTTATTATACCGCAGATGGGAAAACTTTGGTTGCATTAAAGCGTTCTACCAGACTTTTTATAAACACGCTTTTGGCGCCCATGGTTTTTTTCGAGGCAAATTTATGAATCTACTACTGCGTTTCTATCACCCAGTGCGGAAAATCGGATTTTGCGGCAGAGTTTCTCAACAATCCGATGACATTTTGCATCCCGTTTTCCACGCAGGCCGGAAATTTGTGTGACGGCAAGACCGAGGCGGCGGTTTTGGGTACCGAAAACTGTACTTTGCAGAGCGTAACCCCCCCAGTTGGCTCTAATAGTTTCTGTCACTGCTTGATTCATGTTAGGCGTCTTTTGGAGAGAAATACGAGCGAGCCTGCCAATTAGGGAAGGAAAATACACAAGTCTAGGAAGGTAGCTTTTTTTTGTTGTTGAGTAAACCTAGTGCTTGAAATCCTTGAAAAGTGCTTGAATTTTGGGTGAAGAGCTTGTAAATGCTTGTTTTAAAACAAGTCCGCTTAAAATTGACACTAATCTCTGGTGGTATCACTTTGCCATTGCATTTCTTTGCTTGTAATTAACGGCGGCTGTTATTAGTTTGTATGCCTTTGTCCTATGAAGCGTCATCGCCCCCCTAAGGGTTGCACCATAATGGGACAAATGCATGTTACACCCAAGCAGGCCACTATATACTATAACGACGCTCCCCTACTTATGAAGAAGATTGTTCGTAAGTTGAATTTGTTCTTAAGTTGCTTTAGTGCTATATTTTGTATGTTTAAGGTTTATATAAGAATGTTTAAGACTTGCATAAGTAACCTTTCATAAAATAATAGTCTTTATTAAGATGAATAAAGTTGAGTTCAACTTACTTTTGGAAGATGCGCTTCAAGAGTTAGGCGCCTTCCTCCTCCGTGGTTAAAAAGTGGCCGAAAAAGGCGTTCCGACCATTTTCTCAACCGCATCAAGCTTCCTTATTCCACTTTCATTTCTAAAGAAATGGCTCGCCTCTTCTCTACACTTTACACCAACCATATTAAATGGATGCACGAGATATTAAATAATAAAAATGTCAAAGTTCTTAGCACGCTGGAGATACAGTATAGAATGTTTACCCACGAACTAGGAAGAGGAAGCGGATTTCTTCTTCGGGGTGGATGCTGGGTGAGCTCTCACAGCGCCACACGCCGGTAGTGGCGGAAAGAAATACTACAGTACTGTCCTGTACTCGGATAAAGGTGCACAAAATACAAAATCTAACGTACAGCAATGTCCGGATTTTTTTCGACATCCCGAAAATAATGTTCGTATGTACAGTTGTTTGTAACTCGAATGTTCATAAGTAGGGGAGTGTTTGTATAATGTGTATTAGTGCAAGGATTTCGTATGAATTATGAACCTTTTTTATGCGCCATGCAAAAAAATGAAGGTAGCCTTTCCCAGTGGTAAATTGTTATAAGTACTAAAAATGTTAGCGACATATTACTGTCATTTTACCCAACACCTATATGGGTATAGATTTTTTCTCCAAAATATTTACACACGCAAGATTAAAAACCGCACATGTAAATCGCGGATATATTTGTTGCTCTGCAAAAATACATGATTCAAACCAGATTTCTACTTTAAATGGTAGAGAAACTGGCGATAATGGCTTTGGAAGTCCTTAAAAAGTGATTGAATTTGGCCATGAATAAGATGTACGAACCCTGGGTAAATCAAGAATGACAAATATAATAATTACATACCATATGTAATGCTTTTATTTTGTGGCTCTTGTTGTGAACTAAACCCGTAATTATTATATTAACACTTGGGCTCTACATGAAGATTTTCTTTTTTTTCTGTGCGGCTTACCATGAACCATTTTGTGGTGATAATACCAGGGACCACTGCTGACCTAAGAAAATTAAAAAAAAAAAAACATTGTGGTCAAGTTTAAATACTTAATCAAATGGGAACAAAAAACAGGAAGTGGGTCCGAAAACGAAAACCCAAAAAGTACAAAGTAAGGGAAAACATGCTGTTATCCGCATGACGACTGAATATCATCGTGGGATCGCTCGAAAAAAAAATTGCAGTAGACCCCCGGGATGAGCAGTGAATCCGTTCAGAGGTGGGGATTGTAAACTGAGATTGCCTTATGGTGGGGTATAGAAACTTATGGTAATGAGTTTGAACCACTGGTACCACAGATAAACACATTAAAATAACAGAATAGTATATAGTAAGTAACAATTTATATGTAAAATATGTGTATCTGATTAAATAGCATCATAAATAAATGTAAGGTAAAGAAAGAACATGGTTTTATATAGCTTTTGTTCTGACATGCTGGTACGGTGGAGATAGTGGGTGGATGCCAAGGGGCGGATTAAAATTTATACTGAATTTAAAAATTCCACTTGAATAATTTGTTGCTTTAATCCCAGCATTCCTCCCACCCCTCATTCCTAATAAATGTTCAGATCGTCGATTGGTCACAGCAATATTCCTTAGCGAGGGTGACAATGAGTGTGCCTTTTTTTCAGGTTTTTCAATCGATACAAGGTTCCTTCCGATGATGTACTGTTTTTGCTTCTCTCGTTAGCATCACTGCAAGTCTTGGCACCTATAGCTAAACAAATTCAAGTTCGTTACACGAGATTCTGAACCGAGCAAAGAGAGAAAAAGGGAGCCTTGTTGTAAAGAGTTTAGCCAATAGCATATCAGCTTCTTCCTATTGATGTATGTAACACAGACCAATAGCAGAAATGCATCCCAGAGACATGTCTCTCATTCATGTACAAATACTTCAAAGTTTGAATTTCTTAATTTTGTTGAGCGCACAGAAAAAAAAAAATGTTGAAAATGCCGGAACTAGGGGATGAAAAGATATCTGCATCGTAATGTGAAGCTAGGGATGCTGTAACCTGGGGGTCTACTGTATTTAAATTATTTTGGGGGGGGATAAATTAACAGCCATTTTGACTTGTTGATCACTTTGTCGTATAGTAGGGAAAATGCTGTAACGAGGGGTCGTCAAAACATTGTATTCCACATCATAACGTTAAAATATTGTAAGCGAGGGACACCCTAACCGGGGGTCTATTGTGTATATGTAACCGCGGTGTACGTGTCCCACCAAAGATCCACATTCACGCTGGACTGGATGATGAGGTTTTTATTATTACAGTTTCTGCAGATGGATGAGTCACAACATTAGCTTTTCTGTTGGCTTTGATCTCTTTGATCTCATTGCAGTTCTCTCTGGTAAGACTGCCAACAAAGCATATCAAAGAGCTTTCTTTTCACTTTACAGAATACATTTTAGAATATCACAATACATTTTTACATCTTTACATTTTAACAAGATACTTTTAACAAGAGATCGTATAGTGGATTTTTAACGTTTACAATGGATTCAACATATTTTTCTTTCGTCTGAATTTTAACCAAGAGCATCCCTTTTTAATGTATATGAAAAAATAGAAATAAAAACAATAATGAGTATAAAAACGGGTACAAGTTACCTGCAAATGGATGAGTCACAACATTAGCTTTTCTGTTGGCTTTGATCTCTTTGATCTCTACAAGGGGAATTACAGTTTAGTAAAACAGAAACAAAACGAAAATAAACCTAAACAGCTTGACAATATCAATCACATTACTGTGCATGTTGAGAGATTTGTCAGCTGGGGTTATAATGTTTAAAATTAACTTATTTTGTGGAGCACCAAAAGATGTGTCTTACCGTTGCAGTTCTCTCTGGTAAGACTGCCAACAAACCCCGCCTCCCGGTCACATGTCAGAAGCCAAAACCAAACCCCACCCCATACCAGCAGATAGCACTGTCGGACTCATCATTGCAGGACATTTACCAAAAACTATACACATATTTTAGCAGGAATTTCAATAAAACAAAAGTTATTATTACACCCGTTACATATATACAATAAATGTTGGTAATAAATTTTGACACTTTGACTATATGATTACCTTGTTGTATGGTGGGGAAAATACCTTAACTAGTGGCTGTAAAAACATTATATTCCATATTGTAACATGAAACATTGTAAGCTAGGGTCGCCATAACCCGGGGTCGATTGTATATACAGTAAATGTTGGTAATAAATGAGCAGGCACTTTAACCCTATGATTACCTTGTTGTATGGTGGGGGAAAATGCCTTAACTAGGGGCTTAGTAAACAACATTGTATTCCATATTGTAACATGAAACACTGTAAGCTAGGGACGCCATAACCCGGGGTCGATTGTATATACAAAACTTTGGTGATAAATAGCAGCCACTTTAAATCTATGATCACTTTGTTGCATAGTGGGGAAAATGCCTTAACTAGGGGCTGTAAAAAACATTGCATTCCTTATCGTAACGTAAAACATTGTAAGCTAGGGACGCCGTAACCCGGGGTTTATTGTATATACAGTAAATGTTGGTAATAAATTAGCAGCCACGTTAACCCTATGATTACATTGTTGTATGGTGGGGGAAAATGCCTTAACTAGGGGCTGTAAAAAACATTGCATTCCATATAGTAAGGCGAAAACATAGTAAGGAACTCTGCGGTCTCTTGTATAATGAAATGCACTGACAACTCATATCCTGACTTGACAAATTCTGAAAGCAACTGTAAAATTCCGCAGACATTTTTTGTTCCTTTTCCAGCTCAGAATTCCGTCGACGCTATAATTTGAAGTTCCTGCGTCCGCCTGGCCCTTTCTCTCCGCACGCCTCCTTTTAATGGAGTCCAGACTGCCCGTCTTAAGTCCGGATTCTCTGCGCTTAAGCAAACATACGGAATGCTACTGTAGTGGAATGCTTCTCTGTGTGTTGGGAAGCGCTCGGGAGCTTCTTAGGTCCTTGTTGATGATGATGATTATGATAACAGGCTTTTCGTGTGTGCGCGCCTCAGCCCGGTACTGAATAGGGGCCTTGTGTTTTGCAGGGGCCAAACTTGGCTTGTCTGCTCATGCGTGAGTACACGGCAAAGCGCGCAAAACATGTATCCGCTCTCGGGATGTTGGCTCCACTTGCTCACAGCTAACCTTGTTGGAGTCTGAAAAACTCCACTAGTTTTATAGGTTGGTTTGCTGAACCTTACTTTCATATTGTAAGGAATTAAATATTATAATTCACCATTTACCAAACTCGGGCACAGGGTTGGGTAGGGTTACTTTAACTGGATTACTTTCAATTACTTTTGGATGACTCCAATACCAAATATGCTAATAAAAGACAAAAGAAAGTAAATATGAATAAAATGATGACTCGCAACACGTGGTAAGCTTTCTCTCCTGGCTTTGATTTCTTTGATCTCCGGCAAAACGAACATAAAATGCGACAGAAACAAAATGAAAATCAATCCAAACAGCTTGCCAACATCATTTTTGCCGTTCCATGTATTCCGTTACTCCCCAGGCCTGCACAAAATGTAGTCATTTTATTCATATTTAGTTTATTTTGTCTTTTATTGGCATATTTGGTATTTGAGTAATCTAAAAGTAATTGAAAGTAATCAAGTCAAAGTAACCCTACCTAACCCTGCTCGGGCAGCATGGCGGCGCAGTGGTTAGCGCGTGGTTAGCGTGGTGGTTAGCGCGTGTGGGTTCAAATCCAGCTACAGGACTTCCTGTGCGGAGTTTGTATGTTCTCCCCGTGCTTGCGTGGGTTTCCTCTGGGCACTCCGGTTTCCTCCCACATTCCAAAGACATGCATTTCAGGTGAATTGGCCGGTCCAAATTGTCCCTAGGTGTGAATGAGCGAGCGAGTTGTCCGTCCCTGTGTGCACTGCGATTGGCTGGCAACCAGTTCAGGGTGTCCCCTGCCCACTGCCCGATGGTTGCTGGGATGGGGGGGATGACATCAGTGAGTGCTTCGTGGATTATTATAGGGTTCCAGAAGCGACTCGGGAAAGAGCGGTCTGGCCTACTACTAATGGCTAGGCTAACAACTGTCCCAAGCCACTGCTGACAACCATGTATCTTGCCAACCTCAGGTCCATTAGCTATGAAACGGATGACCTGGACCAACTTGTGGGAAATCGCTACATTCGGTCCGGTTTTATTCTAATCTTCGCAGGGATCTCTCTCTATTTGAGGGCAACCGATGCTAATGGCAGCTAGCCAGTCGCTCTTTAAACCGCTGTCTTATACTGAAAGAATCCCTCCAATTTGGATTTACTCTTCTATAATGACTTCTTTCAACAAGAACTAAGCACAACTTGTTTATGAGCTTGGTAAATTTCACCGATGTGGACCACGCTTTGCTTGTCATCAAACAATTAGCACTTGTTTAAAACTTCATCTAAACTGTGTGTATATTAGCTAACTACCGTCATGATCATTCTGTCATCTCTCCAATCTTGTCGGTGCCCTGTCCGTTTATCAGTTTCTTTCATCTGCTCGTTCTTAATGAAGGGCTTGAACGTCAACTTTAAATAAATAGAAAATAAAAAGAGAAACGTTGATGGTACTTTCCGTTGCACGTGCGGTAGATTGACTGTAGTCCAAGTTGAGATTTGCCAGAAGCTAGATTAAAGGAAAAGGTAGCATTTTGACTGACTGGTAATGACACTTTTGCTAACCACTTTGTTTGCTTTTTTTCTCCCTCCAATCACAGAATGGAGACTTTGGGAAGAGGAGCTAAATGTGTCGAAAATGACGGATGTGTCTGAAATGTAAGTTTATTCTTGTTCCAGTCATCTGTTGTTTATTAGAAATGTTTTACTCTTTCGAGTTACAGTGGAACCTCGGTTCTCGACCATAATCCGTTCCAGAACCCTGTTCGAAAACTGATTTGTTCAATCACCAAAATCGTTTTTCCCATTAAAAGTAATGTAAAATCGTTTTAATCCGTTCCAACACCCTGAATGTTTACCATGAACGTAAACATGGAGCTAACCCAGGCTAATCGTACGTTCGCGTTAGCGTAATCTTCCGTACGAAAGATAATGCTAACATGAACGTGTAAAAATAAAAAAAGGATTATGAATAGAATTTCTTACCTTTGTGGTGGACGGTGGGGAAAGAAAAATCATCAAAAGTTTTTCAACCTCTTCCAAAACTTGCGGCAGTTGCTTGCTAATAGCGCTAACTTCCTTAGCCGCATCACTCAATTTCACAGCCTCCTTATTCTTTACTATCGTACTGATAGTAGATTTAGCCATGCTGTATTCACTAGCAAGATCGGAAATTCGTACACCTCTTTCATATTTAGCTATTATGTCTTTCTTAAAGGCAATAGTTGGACGAACAACTTGTCTTTTTTCACCTGTCCTGCTTGCACCGACCTTCTTCGGAGGCATAATTAGGGGCTAAAACACCCGTATGCCGCTCAGCATCGCACCCTAGCGTACCGGCGTTCGAACTCCGATTTTTTGACCGAACAGCGAAGCAAGAATTTCTCGAAATTTTGGGTCAGACACCGATTTGATCGAACTGAGAGGCGTTCGAAAACCGAGGTTCCACTGTATATGGATACTGCAGTCCTTTTTGTTGCATGTGGAAATGTGGCCTCGTTTTTATCTTTTTTTTTTTTTATTTGCAAGATTTGCTTAAAGCATAGGTTTATTTTATACAGCAACCCTTGGTTGGTGTAAAAATTGGATAAGATTTAATTTAATGGTCACTTTAAGTAAATTTACTGTACCGGGGGAAAACAACAGGCATTAGAATAGGATCGTCTTTATTGTCATCTATATCAACGTTGTGAAACATTGTATGCAAGGAGATTGAACATGGCCCACCAGGGTAAAACGTGTACTAAATACTTTATTGAAGAAAAAAGAGAAAATACTATCAGGATAAATAGGCAAAAAATATATAATTATAAGTAGTGCTTAGAAAAACTGGCCTGAGTTTGAAAGAAGAGAAAATTGTAATAATAGTGCAATGAAAATAAGTGTAATAACATTTAGCAGCAGTAATGAAAACAAACAAACACTATAATTAACATGTGCTGGCCTGGAGAGGGATGAGCACCACCAGGCTGTTCTTGCCCAAGACACACCACAGGACATGTTGCCCCTATGATCCACCACCTGACGTTACCAAGGGGTTTGCTCCTTCACATGAAACAAATAATACTGGTCTCTGTGGTAAACAGTAGCAGGAGAAGGCTTCTGACTCAGATACAGCACCTTCATCATTTGGTCGCCGTTGTTTTAAGGTGTAAAGCCTCATCCTGCTCTTCAGTGAAGAGCCAGACCCAGTGAATCTGCATTATTAGAATTTGATGCTCTAAAATACTTTAAAGCTTAGTAGAATACAGAATAGGGTTGGAAAATGTACACAATGCTGATCTAGGGGTGATCCCAAGAGCCAAGGAGAACTCCGCAGGTTTGAGAGCGTAGTAGTATCCTGTAGTCTGTGAAGCCCTTTGAGACTCCTTGTGATTAAGGGCTATACAAATAAACATGACTTGACTTGACTTGACTCAAGGGGGCGGGAACCTACGGCTCGTGAGCCAGATATGGCTCTTTTTATGATTACATATGGCTCTGAGATAAAATACTATTCGTGCAAATTTCTTCTGTGGCATTCCAGATCTGCTAAACTCACAATCGAGTTTGGTGCTTGCACAGATGAAGCAGAGCTGATAACATATTGTTTAATTCAGTATACTAAGGGAAGAGTTTCAACTACAGTTTAGAGTCAAGGTGTCACCAACAGACCCTGTTATGGCTGTAAATCGCTAAAGAATCTTTTATGATAAAACCCCCAGAAGTGTAAACACCCCAAAACCCCAGCCAAGCAAACACAACACACTTCCCTCTTTCTCACAGTGAGCTGAAGAAAAATACATCCATGTTCTTTTCGTTTGCAGTTTTCTTGCAACATTTTTACTAAAGAACTCTGCTTGCACCTTGTTTAAAAGCCATTTCCTACGCAAATTAATGAAGTCAAAATGAGCCTCAAGTAACTGTGGGGGAGAGACACGTTTAAAGTGGTGTATTTGTTGGTATGGGACACATTCTCTGGCATTCTTCTTATTTCATAAGTTTTTCTTAAATCATCTAATGTCTCACAAAGAAATAAAATGCGCTGAAGATTTTTTTAATGGAAGTCAGGTTTGGCGGTTTTAATGAATTTTGTCTTAAAATATACGGTATGGCGCTATTAAGGCCACATCTCATTTTATTGTGACCAAGATCACAATAAAACGAGATGTTGGTCCCTCTCAAATGCACTGATGACATTGAAAAAAAAAACAGTGTGTAATATTTGACCACTAGTTGGCACTGTTGTCTAATGCGAATGAAAACCAGTGCCACAGCGAGCAAAAACATGACTTGACTCAATCATTGGGCGAGAAACTATTTTGTTTTGAAAATCTGAGTACCACATCGCACAATACACATTGCATTACTTGTGGCTTTCATATCTTTGTTGACGACCTACCTGCTTTTGTGAAATATTGTAGGCTCTTTGTTTCGTATATTTAATAATAAACACTGTCCCTTTAAGGCATTGGTGAAAAAAATCAGGAAGTAGTTACCACGATAATGTCAGCAATAACATTTACCAGGCTTGAACAAAAACAAAGCACGGAGTTATATTTTTTTGTGTAACTTGCCCAAATCAAGTGTATCCAAATTCCACATAGTTGCTCCGACCTCCCCCTTTCTCCTTCCCCTTCCTCTTTCTCCTTACTTCTTCTGCACATCCTCTTAACATTTCGAGGGAGCGTGTTTCCTGTCGGGCACAAACGCCGGCGCCAAACTTCCTTCCCCTAGAGTTGCAAAGGAGTGGCACAGGCTCTACTGTACTTTTCCACTAGGGGTGATACTTTTTGTCTGAATTTTGGTATTGATCCGAGTAAAGACAAGGTAGTATCGATCAATATCGATCCACTAGACACATATTGCTTTGAAATGTCATGATCGTTGAATAATTAAACCCCTCCCCCTATGAGTTGGTTTACAATTATGTTTGCACGCACTAAAATGTTTCAATTTTTATCAAATAACTACTCTGCAAACTATCACAGTTCAGGAAATAAATAGAAGTATTTATATTACAACTGTTTCTGAACAAAAACGAAGAGCCAAACCAAAAAAGCAGCAATGTAATGATAATACAATTACTGCACAATATTTTAAAAATAAAGTCAGTAATGCAAATAATGTATTAATTGTCTCTCATTGGACACTTACACAAAAACCATACAACATATTTCAGCAGGAATTTCAATAAAACAAAAGTTATTATTACACCCGTTACACATATATAATAGCGTGCAGTATTCATGATAATAACACACACACAAGCACATTAGTCGTAAATAGAGCATGCTATGTATCGGCCGTGTTAGCTGTCAACATGCAAATACAATTGTTTTTGTGGGACTGGATAATTACAGTGTTTACGTTTCAAGCGGTTGTTTGAATCAGTCACTCACAAAGTAGGGAGTTCCTTCGATGATACGGTTCAACGACGCAATTTTTGTTTCCCGGTCAACGGAGAATAAAAATGAGTGGGTGGCACCTTTTTGGATTCCACTGCAGGGTGGAACTATTTCTATAAGGAATCCTATTTCATGTAGATGGATTGGAATTTTGTACAGTAGATCCCGGGATATGACATGATAATTCTAAGGTGGGGATCATATGGTGAAATTGACATATGGACAATGATCCCTGTAATTTTCCTTACGGGTCTGAGCGTTCACACAAAGTCGGTGAGCAACGCTTGAAACAACAGTGAGCAACCAAAATCCCAAGTGTGGCAAGATAATTCATTATCAAACATGTCCAAAACTTGACATCAAGTTACATTTTGAGTTTCCGGCAATGCAAAAATTGTTTTCACTTTTGAATGAATTGACTCATGTATTATTGCAAAGGTTGTACGGCCTACAAACGTCATTTGTTTTTACAACAATTCTTTCACAGGATTTCCATTTCTTTTTATTTCCTGATATATTTTGTCGCATAATATTAACATTTTTGGGGGCTTATTTAGTCGGTTGCACGATACACAACTGTATTTAATCACATTTTTTAGTGGAAGTACAATGTTGGCAACAAGATTGATTTGGTATAATTGGATTTTATTTGATGCAACACAAACTTTTTCCTCTTTTTCCCTGTTTTTTTCTATTTTTTTTAATTCCTTTAAAAAAAGTCTCATTGTGTTTATTTTTTCCTAGCTGTTACTTTTTTCTTTTTGTTCTCTATTTACTTTTTTCCTACATTTCTGTCTTTTCTTTTTTTCTGGCTTTTTTCTAATTTTTTCCTTCTTTTTTTCACTTTCTTTTGTTTCTTTTTTTCTCAGCTTTTCACAAATTTTTCATTTTGGTATTTTTTTGTTCTATTCTCCCTTCCTTTAAGTCATTTTGTGCATAATTTTACATAATATTTGGTCATATAGGGATGAAAGAAGCAAAAACAACCCGAAGAGCCGTTTGGGACCTGAAAGAGCCGGTTCCTTTTAGTGAGCCGAGCCGAAGAAGCCGGTTCTTGAAAAACTCTACTGACTTTACTCAACTTCGTTCTACTTCGACCTTGACTTAAGAATACCCCATTTGGAAGACAACGTCAGGGGAACCCGTGTATTTTTACCTTCATGCACTGTAACTTTGACTTAATTCGCTTCTTAATTAGCAATTTTGAGCCCTGATTTTTGTGAGCTGGCTAGATTTTCTTGTGCGTGGAAAAGCTCTGGGTAGTGCGCAATTGTGCACACACGCAGCTTAGAGGGAACATTGCGCTGGATAGATTTTCTTGTGCGCTGAGAATGTGCGGGCAGTGCGCGATTGCTTAGAGGGAACATTGCATATGGCGGTGGAAAGGAATAAGAGGTTGACCGGTTATTGGGCGGGTCGATTGTCCGCACATGACGGATATCGGTATCAGCATTTATTCGACGGGCTGAATAAATATATTTGAAACTGGGTTATTTAGGCTCTGATGTAGCCAAGCCTCTCTCCCTCTCCTGCCTTCTGTGTCCCGACATACTTGTGAACCAAGACGGCGGATAATATTGAGATTTTGGAAAATTGCGTGGTCGAAAGATGTGTGTGTGTGTGTTTAAGAGATTGTGTAAAAAGTGTAGTTAACTCGTTTTATGGAAGCACGTTCAGGTGGATACTGATCTATATGCTCTTATCATAACATTAGTTTGTCAATCAAATGTGTGTGTTTGTGTTTGAGAGAGAGCATAAAACCCATGCTAAAGTGGAAGGCTAAGTGATTAGCTGTTACCATAACATTAGTTTGTCAATCTGGCACTAAAACAGGAGTTCCCACACTTTTCAATTCGCCACACCTGTTGAAATTTTTAATGCACTTGACATTTTTATTTATATATATATTTAAATAAAAAAATAGGGAAGCACCATACTTTATAAACATATTGTCTTTTTAAATTATTTTATTGTTATTTTTATTTTTTACAAATAACCTCTGTACTGTCCTATTTTTCAAAAATAGTATTTCTTTATTACACTGCTCATTCCAAAAGGAGTGAAAGTGATTTTGGAAGATTGCTTTTTTTCTTCAAACAGTATTTTGTCGCCATCATGTGGACATTGGTGGGAAAACAAAAATGTGACGTAACAATGTTTTCATCTTCCTTTTTTAACATGCGGAGGATGAAAACTATGAAATTATGATTTTAAAAATAATCTTCTCGCTATATTACTACTGATACCGAAAAGTGGAAAGAATTTTAGGACACTACTTGTTTACTTCAGATGATATTTTGTCGCCATCATGTGGACTTTTTTGGGAAAACACAAACGTGGTGTAAAAATGCTTTCACATTCCTTTAGCTCAGAGTGGTTCTTAAATGGTGCCCCCTCCCTGGCACGGGCGCGTTTGACTTTTTTTTTTTTTTTAACTTTCCCAGAATAAGGTGTAATTACAACTCCACTACACTAGGGTGCAGTGGCGTTCTCAGTGACAGAGTGTTCTGGTCACATTAAGCCTCTACACAGTGCAGTAAGCACAGAATATAAGCATTGAATATAAATTGTAGGCACAAAGTGTAACAGGCCTTCAAGTGACCCCATCCATCCATTATCTGCACCCCTTATCCTCAGTAGGGTCGCGGGGTTGCTGGAGCCTATCCCAGCTATCTTCGGGTAGTGGGCAGGGGACAAAACACCGCTTTGGCATGGATGCGGAGACAGGGGTAAAGAGACAAACAAAAGTCTCCTCCCGCAGCACTTAACTGCGATCTTGGAGGGAAAAAGCCAAAGACCAGTCTGCCTGCTATGTTAAAAATGTTGGCAGCAAACAGCTTGAAGCCAAATAAGTTAAGCGGTTACTTAGTTACTTTAAAAACATTACAACTCAATCACTCTGACGAGACGCTTTAGTGAGAAAACTCCAGCGAAAATGTGTTGAAAAGCGGAGATTAGGCGTGGACGGAATTGATGTGTTACCATTACTATTGAGCAATCTTGAGGGGTGCGAGAGGATTTCTTCTTCCGAGGGGGGGGCGTGGGAAAATAATTGAGATGAAGTGCTTTAGTACCGTAAATTCTGAACTATAAGAGCGCACCTGATTATAAGCCGCACCAACCACATTTTAAGAGGAAATCCGATTTTGGATTTACACAAGCCGCACCCGTATATAAGACTCATGCGCCCACATTAAAAAATGTAACACAAACACAAAATTAACCAAAACCCGACTTTAAGTCCCGCGATTGAAACTAAATATCCTTCATAAAAGTACACAGTCCAAAAATCACAGCCGGCAAAATGAACGGAAAATGATACCAGTACTTAAGGTTTGATGGAGACCTGCAGAGTCCTGGTCCCGTTGAAAGTAATCCAAGGAAAAAAGTGTATATTTCCAAAGGTAAGGGTGGTCCGCCGCGTCCATGAACCTGTTCCTCACCTTTACCCCACTTCCCATCACCCCGTGTTTGTTCCGCCCCTTCTTTTTCTTTCGCCCGTGCAAAACATATCAGAATAAGTGTCTAAAATAAATACAAATAAATACATTACAAAAATATACAGTTGCAAATACATATTATACATGGGTTACACATATTTACAAAAAAGGACGGTACACCGAGAGAGTTTTCAAAGCTTTAATAATAATAATATAACTCTCATCCCAAACGGTGCCTGTGACAGGGCAGTTAATGGTAGCAACACGCTAGCAACACGCTCGCAACACAGTAAACAAGTCTGGTAAAAAAAACATACCGTACTTGTAAAAATCACGGTAAACCGTCCTCATCTTCCTCCTTAGAAGTGAAGCCATCAAAGTCGTCTTCCTCAGTGTCGGAAAGAAACGTTGTCATATAGACGTCGTCCCACGCTCCCTTATTCCAAAACACGCTAGCAACACGCTCGCAACACAGTAAACGGGTCTGGTTAAAAAAAACATACCGTACTTGTAAAAATCACGGTAAACTGTCCAGACTGCTCGATTGCTTTTAGCTTGAAAGCTGCGTCTCTTTTTGCATTTTGCATGATGAGGGTATGTTTACGCTAATTTAATTTATGCACAAGCCAAGAAGTTGCAGTCTTCCTCGGCACATATATTCCAGCGGTATAAATCTTCCTTTTTGTACTCGAGCGCCGCTGGCGGCCGTTAGAAAAAAATACATAAATTGGCCGCATCACTGAATAAGCCGCAGGGTTGAACGTTTGGGAAAAAAGTAGCGGCTTATAGTCCGGAATTTACGGTATGTAGAGAAGCCCAACATTGTGAGCGATAGAAAACTTCTTCCTCTGCCTTTTTGTCCGTGTACAATTTATACGGCCATGTTATTGCCTCACAGGCAGACACCGGCAGAAAAGGGTCCGGAACGAATGTTTAGCCAATTAGAATGCAGAATATAAAATCGGCGACGTAGCAAAACCGTGATACAGCGAGGGATTACTGTGGTAGCAGAATATTTTCATCTTCTCTTCAGAACCTGTGTCGGCCATCACTCGTTGTCCTGCTGCTACTCTTCTCCGCATTCTTGCCGCAGTAATCCACTCCCGGGCAGATTCCTACTCCGCATTCTAGCTGTTCTCCTTTCTCGGCCTGCTTGGCGGCGTTTGCTTTTTCTCATGGAGTTGCGACAAACATCTGACGCCCAATTGTGGGGAGGGGGAAACGGGAATTGAGCAAGGCAGCCAAGCAGAAGGTAGAAAGCCAGGGTGTTAAAGGGTGTTGGCACATTAGCGGTGTCGATCCAAGCATCTGGTGATAATCCATTATCTAATGGACATGGTTTAAAGAGATGATGGTAGAGATTGTTACGGGCTCTTGACATTTCCATGGTTTGAAAAGTGCTTGAACTTTCGGTCAAGTGCTTGTAATTGCTTGAAATTGTGGCCATGTTTCTTGGCAGTCTGACTCAGTTGACCATGGGGTGTCAAACTCATTTTAGCTGGGGGCCAAATGCTAGAAGAAAAAAAAATGTGGGCCAAACTAGGAGATATAAGAGAACAAGAGTGAGAAAGAGAGAGAGAGAGGGAGAAAAGGAGTGAGAGTGAAAAAGAGAGAGAGAGAAAGAGCAGGAAAGGGAGAAAGAAAACAAGAGCAAGAGAGAACAAGGGAGTAAAAGAAAGAAAAGAGAGAGTTAAATGGAGAAATGGAGAGAGCACAATAGAGAGAGAAAGGGAGAACAATGAATACAAGAAGATAAAAGAGAGAAGAAAGAAATGGAAAACGAGAAACAGAAATAAAGAGAGAAAGAAAGTGAGAAAGCGAAAGAGAGAGAAATAAAGAAAAAGAATGACAGAAGTAAAGAGAGAGAGAGCAAGAAAGTGAGCACGAAAAAGAGAGAAACAGTGAGAAAGAGAGATCAAGTTAGAAAAAGGGGATATAGAAGGGGAAAAGGAGAAAAGGCTAGAATAAAAAGAGAGTGAGAAAGAAAGTGATAGAAATAGAGAGTGAGAAAGTGAGAAAAAGAGTGAAAAGGAAAAAAAGGATAGAGGATGAGAGAATGAGAAAAAGAAAAGTGAGGGAGAGAGAGCATGAGACAGAAAGAAAAGGGGCTCCAGGTCCTATGAGAGTGGCGCCTGGTTTAGGCGACATCAAGTGGAACTATTTCAATTGCAGCTAATTCTTCTCTTGTGCTTCTTTGGGCCGGATTAAAACTCTAGGAGAGCCTGACCTGGCCCGCTGGCCACATGTTTGACACCTGTGCAGTAGACCATGCATTAACTGAAGAAAAATAAGTCAGCCTAAAAATGACGCTGACATGCCTGATCTGATGGCTTTGCCATTGCATTTCTTGTTCCCTTGTGATTCACCGCAACGGGTCACATTTGATCACAATCTTTAAAACGAAACATTGTATTATACACATTGTTCTAAAGGTATGTCAAAGTTTCCAAAAGTGGCCATTTTGAGACGACCAGTTTACAGCTCTAAAACCCCTGCAGCTGTGTATTTTACTTCGGCCATTTTTTAGAAATTGTGAAAGAGTTGTAAATGTTTACGATCTCTTTCCAAAAGTCAATCACTGATTGTGCACACATGCTCGTAATAGTTGCGGGTAAAAGTAGATTTTTTTCGTCTCTGGTCTGAATACACATTGTAAATATGAAAAAAAATATGTTTGGAGTTTCAATGTGTCATCGTTTGAAACTGTCACTCCTGGCTGAAGATATTCGAGGCCAAAGTAGGTCATGTCCGTTTCCTCAATACAGGCATTCATGGCAGGCTTAAGGATCATGAAAAAAAAAGTGATGTAAATGCTCTGCATTTATGTAGTGCTTTTCAAGTCAATGTAGACCTCCCAAAGCGCTTTACAATGTGCTTCACACTTACCCATTCACACACACACTCACACACCAATAGGGAGTCATTCATGCAAGGCGCCTACCTGCTTATTGGGGGCTTTAGGCATTCAGTGTCTTGCCCAAGGACACTTTGACATATAACACGGAGGAGCCGGGAATCGAACCTGCGACCTCTTGGTCCCAAGACAAGCGCTCTACCTCCTGAGCTAAATCAAAAGGATAGAGGCTAACGGCCATATTGGAAAGCATCTCACAAGTTTACTTTTGAAAAGAGAATTATTGAACGAAACAGACAGATTACAACAAGGAACTTCAAACAATGCAGAAATGCTTTTAGGTGGATTTTTTTTTAAACTGTCGGCCTTATAGTGTGTTTTGGAGTGTATAATTTACACTGTTGGGTTCCCAGGATGGTCCTAGATGTCCATATTTGCAGGAATCAGCTGAATACGAGAGCACTTTTTGGGTGAGCTCTATAGTTTTGGGGTATCTTGTTTCATACTGATGGTGATGTTTTCGTGAAATGGTCATCATTTCTTTAATGATTTGCAGCATGACGTATTTTCGTGACTGGTGACATTGTGAAAACACGTATTTTTTTGTTAAATACAACTCTCACTGTAGTTTTAATTTCATGCCCCCTATAGTTCAGTGCGCCTTATATATGAGAACATGTTTTGTGGAAGGATATTTTTGATGCGCCTTTACAATCGGGTGCGGCTTATAGTCCGGAAAGTACTGTAGCGCAGTTTAAAAAAACTGGGCGTTTTTAGGTTGTTCAAGCACTTGATTCTTGATTTACTAGCAGTTCCCTCACTCTCAATCTTCCTGGAGCACATCTGGATGGCGCTAACGCTCCGAGCTAGCTAAAACGGATGTGAGGTAGCGCTCTGGCCGTAAATCTCTTGTAGCCTTTTCGATAAGCCTGCTAATGCATTTCTACGCTCGGTGGCAACCGGTTACTTTTTCGCCTCGCAGATGTCACTTGACACTCCGCAGGCCTGGTCTGTAAATCAAAGTACAAGCGAGAGCTATCCAATCACTGCTGGGTGAGAACAAGCATAGGCCTGTGGGCTAAATACGGCACCTTAAGTTTGTTAGTTCGTCCCTCCCAATGAAAATAGTAAAAAGAAATGTTAAAAGTAGTAGTAATGAGACTAGCTTGTCCCCCGGTGCCCCCTTTTGCACCCCTTATAAATATATAGTCTATCTAAAGCAGGGGTGTCAAACTCATTTGAACTCGGGGGGCCACACGATAGAACAAACATTCTGTCGGGGGCCGGACTTGTAGATTAAAGAGAAAGAAAAAGAGAGATAAAGAAATAAGAGAAAGAGGGAGGGAAAAGGAGAACGGGACTAAGAAAGAAAAAAAAGGAGAGAGGGAGAGAGCGTGAGAAACAAAAGATAAAAAGTCGTGAGAGAGGGCGAAAAGAAAGGGAGAGGAAGAAAGAAATCCAAAGAGAAATAGAAGGACAGAAGGAGAGAAAAGGAAAAAAAGGAAGTTAGAGCAAAAGAGAGAAAGAGACAAAGAGCAACAAAGGAAGAGAAAAAGAGAGACACAGAAAGTGAAAGAGACAGAGACAGAGTGGGATAAAAACGGTGGAAACAGAGAGAGAGAGAGAGAGAGAGAGAGAGAGAGAGAGAGAGAGAGAGAGAGAGAGAGAGAGAGAGAGAGAGAGAGAGAGAGAGAGAGAGAGAGAGAGAGAGAGAGAGAGAGAGAGAGAGAGAGAGAGAGAGAGAGAGAGAGAGAGAGAGAGAGAGAGAGAGAGAGAGAGATACAAGTACATTGTCTTTGTGAGAAGCACATGGCTTTGGCCACATCAAATTGACATATTTCAACCTGCAGCTTGTTTTTCTCTTGCGCTTCTCTGAGTGTTGTCTCGCGGGCCAGATTCAATCCCTTAGCGGGCCTGATCTGGCCCGCGGGCCGCCTGTGTGACACCTGTGATCTAAAGGGTTCGCACAGGTGCTTGAAACCCTTAATAATGCTTGAATTTGAATGCTCTATTTTCAAGGTTTGAAGAATGCTTGAGTATTGGTTGAAGTGCTTGTAAATGCTTGAAATTGTTGCCACGGTTCGGAGCAAATCTGCCGTTGACTCGATAGACCACACATTAAATGAATGAAATTAAAACGTTTGCTTTTAAATGAAAGACAGAACAAAAAGAGTTATTGAGCGGGTCTAAAAATGCATGTACTTGCACACTCATCATGAATGAGATGACTGAGGCTGCAATAATGGCACTAGTCAGGGGATGGCAGCAGAGAGTAAGAAAGTTCCAAATTCTGTACAGCTTCTTTAAACGTTAGAATAATTGACTTTTCCTTGGTATACACCTTTCATGTATTTTTGCCTAGGGGGCACTAAATATTATACACTGTCTATTTAAACTTTATTTAAAATATGTAAAAGTACTTGTAATAAGACCAAGCTTGTCCCCGGTGTCCCCTTGTGAACCCCTCCATGAATATATATTCTATTTATAGGGTTCGTACTGGTGCTTGAAATCCTCGAAATTGTTTGAATTTGAATGCTGTGTTTTCAAGGTGTAAGGAGTGCTTGAGTTTTGGGTAAAGTGCTAGTAAATGCTTGAAATTGTTGCCATGGTTCTGAGCAAATCTGCAATTGACTCAATAGACCATACATTTAGTTATTTAGATATTTAATTTTGTAGTATCTTTGTGATATTACTCTAGTTGTTTTTGTGTAGTATTTTACTTGTATTATTTCTGTAGTGTTTTGTATTTTAGTATTACCGTAATAGTATTTTTGAAGTATTTCTTTCAGAATATATGTGTAGAAGAATTGCTGTAGTATTTTTTTCGTGATATTTCTGCGGTAATATTTTTGTAATATAGTATTACTGCAATGGAGTTTTTGTTGTGTTTCTGTTGAAGTATTTCCATAATAGTATTTTTGTAGCATTGCTGTAGTATAATTGTATTATTTCCATATTGGTATTGTTTTAATATTACTGTAGTTGTATTCATGTACTATTTGTGATGTCAAATCTTCAGTAGCAGTATTTTTGTATTGCAGTATTACTATATTAGTATTATTGTTGTATTTTGATAGTATTTATTTTTATTTTTTTCTGAATGAAAGCAAAATAATATATTACGTTTGTTTTTAAGCAAATAATTTCATATTTAGTGTTGTAGTACTTTTGGAGTATTTCTTTAGTATTATTTCCGTACTATTTCTGCAGTAGTATTTTTGTATTATAGTATCACTGTAATAGTGTTTTTGTATTATTTCTGTTGAAGTATTTTCAAGTATTTCCATAATAGTATTTTTGTAGCATTTCTGTTGTATTTTTGTCGGATTTCGATACTGGTAGTTTTTTAATATTACTGTTGTTGTATTTATGAAGTATTTCTGGTGTAATATTTTCGTAGTAGTATTTTTGTATTGTAGTATTACTGTATTCGCATTATTGTTGTATTTCTATGGGTTTTTTCAAAATGAAAGCAAAATAATATATTTGGTCTTTTTCTCTGTTTTTAAGCAAATAATTTGATATTTAGTTTTGTATTAATTTTGGAGTATTTCTGTAGTATTTGTTTTGTACTATTTCTGCAGTAGTATTTTTGTATTATAGTATCACTGTAATGCTGTTTTTCTAGTATTTCTGTTGAAGTATTTTCCAGTATTTCCATATTTGAATTTTTGTAGTTCTGTAGTATTTCCATACTTTTTTTTATTACTGTAGTTGTATTTATGTAGTATTTCTGGTGTAATATTTCAGTATTAGTATTTTTGTATTATTGTATTAGTATTATTGTTTCTATAGTATTTTTTTGTCTTTTCAAAATGAAAGCAAAATAATATATTAGGTCTTTTTCTCTGTTTTTAAGCAAATAATTTGATATTTAGTTTTGTAGTAATCTTGAAGTATTTCTGTAGTACTCTTTTTGTACTATTTCTGCAGTAGTATTTTTTTATTATAGTATCACTGTAATGGTGTTTTTCAAGTATTTTCATAATAGTATTTCTATAGTATTTTTGTAATATTACTGTAGTTTTGTTTATTTAGTATTTCTGGTGTAATATTTCCAGAGTACTATTTTTGTATTGTAGTATTAAGTATTCATATAGTATTATTTTCTTTTCAAGATTAAAGAAAAATAATACAATAGGTCTGTTTTTCTTTTTTAAAGCAAATGATATATTTAGTTTTGTAGTACTTTTGGAGTATTTCTGTAGTATTTCTGTAGTATTTCTGTAGTGTTATTTTTGCTGTAGACACACAAAGAAAGAATGGGCACAAAGTTGGGCATCAAAAACATGTTTTTATTAGTATTACTTAATTTACCGTATTTTCCGCACTATAAGGCGCACCGGGTTATAGGGCGCACCCCGAAAAAATAGTTTTTGGTCCTATTTTTGACATACATAAGACGCACCGGATTATAAGGCGCTACAATGGGAACGTGGACAAAACAGATAGTTCAGTCCAACTTATTACCCCCTTAACATTCCGAAAGCTTGCAAAGACGCAAATACGTGTCGAGAACACGTGCGGATGCGGCGTCCGTAAGATGTCACTCAAATGCATCGTTCCATCATTCGGAAGGTTAAAGTCTTGGGATTCAAGAAATGCTAACCATTCCTTAGTATCTATTTTCTTTTTCGCTCGCAACTTTACTGTGCATATGACAATAAACACTTGGAATTGAGTTTAATTTAAAAATAGACACTCCATTCCACCCATTATCTGCACCGCTTATCACAGAAACATCGAGTTCAGTCTGAAACAAGATACAGGGACAATATAAAACCCGGAGTAGCTCACCGAAGTCGTTGTGTTCATAATAATGTGCAGCCAATGTCCTCTTATATCCGTGAGGGTAGTAAATCCAGGAGAATAAAATAATTTCAAATACAGAATAGAAAAAATTGCTTTCTCTATGCCGTCAGCCACGTGCTATAAACATTCATCTTTTTTGGGCCAATTGCAGGCTTTGTGTTGCCGTTTAAGCCAATGGCAGCCTGTAAATGACAAAAAGGATCCGCCCCTTGACCTCCGGATAACTTTAGCCAATAGTGATCGATTCAACTGATGATTGACACATCTTTTTCGGCCAATTGCAGGCTTTGTCTGCCGTTTAAGCCAATGCCAGCCTGTAAATGATAAAAAGGATCCGCCCCTTGACCTCCGAATAACTTTAGCCAATAGTGATCGATTCAAATGATTATTGACACATTGGTTAGCCAATGAAACGCCGGTAAATAAATCCCAGCATACACCGCGTACTACTTGGCGTTCGGGGGGAAATCTAGTCGGCGGCTGCAAGTTAGTTGGAAAACTTTGCAATTTCAAAATTGATCCATAAATAAGGCGCACTGTATTATAAGGCGCATGGTCAGCTTTTGAAAAAAATAAAGGCTTTTAGGTGCGCCTTATAGTGCGGAAAATACGGTACTATTACTGTACGTATATTGTCACTATATTTTGATTTATTTTTGTTTGACCGGCCAGATGGGGCTGTAGTTTGCCCGCCCCTACTCTATTGGCTAATAATTCCAATCAGATAAATATACATTAATCAATCACTCAGCTACTCTGCCAAATTTTGCAACCCAATACGAGTCTAAAGTTTTGCCCACCCCTGGGTTAAAACGAGCGCTCCCGTCCTCGTATCGACGCTGCGTTAAATCGTGCAGACATTTTGTGTGTCATCGTGTTGTCGGTATCAAACTGCAGCACAATTTATTTTCACCTCACGCTCGAATCTGTGCCTTCGTTTAGCAGACATCCTCTGAGAGTTGAGAGTGCTTAAACAGCTGTAAATATACTTTAGCTTTAAATAGTACACCAACGGAGTAATGTTTTAATAGTTAGGGCGTGTTACATCGTAAAAATATTGTTTTTAATGTATTATCCTTTTGTGATGTATTATGCAGAGCTACCGAATTCTAACAGGGTTCGTGCGGCTGTTTGAAATGATTGAAAAGTGCTTGAATTTTGGGTGAAGTGCCTGCAAATGCTTTCAATTGTTGCCGTGTTTCTCAACTAATCAACATTCAAATGACGCCGGCGTGGCTTCGCTTTGCCATTGAGAGTCTTCTTCCCTCGTGATTAACTGCGGCTGGCATTAGTTTGTAGGTCATCGCCCCCCCTTACGGTTCGTGCCCAAGAGGACAGGTGTATGCCACACTTAAACAGCAATCTGAAACGGAAATTTGTGCAAGGATTGCAGTTATGGACATTATGAGCCATGCCGGGCGGCACGGCAGCTGAGTGGTTAGCGCAGCCGCGGCACAGTTCTAAGGTCATGCGTTCAAATCCAGCTACCAGCCTTCCTGTGCGGAGTTTGCATGTTCTCCCCATGCTGCTGTACAAACATATTCAGTAGAAGAATAGGATCGTATGTTACTGCGAGGAGACAACTCAACGTAACAATTGACGAGAGCAGTGTTTTTCAACTGGTGGGTCAGGACCCAAAAGTGGGTCGTGGACCTGTTTTCAGTGGGTCGTTCAGAAGACAGAAAAAACGGAGGGTCAAATACACTCCTTAACAGTTGATGGTGATAATGCCCTGATTGATCTCTTGTTCCTGTTCAGTCAGTCACCTCGTTTGAGAGGGACCACATCTCATTTTATTGTGATTTTGTTGGTTTTATTTCCTTGTTCTGGCCATAACAACGGGTCCCAAGAAAGTTAGTGAAAAGACGAAGAAAAAGTGGAAACGGTGAGAACAATGATTGAGCTGAAGAAGGAAACGACTGCGAAATATGAAAATGGTGTATGAGTCTCTGCCATTGAAGCACTGCTAGAAAGTTCAGTAAACGGTTTAAAAATGCTATATTTTTAGATTTTTACCAGTATATTAATATTAATTAACTACATCATTAAGTAATTATTAATGTTCAGGTACAGGCTTTGTATTTAGAAATTCGTTTTGTATGTGGTAATTTTATATCAGTTTTATTGGGTTGCTCATATACACAATGTAGACTTATATGTGACTATTGATGGTACTTGGAGATGTTTTGGTTTTACTGTTCATTTTGTTTTTTCACAAAAACGTGAATTTATTCTACTATCCCTGCTTCAAACTGCACACTCCTTTTACAGGATATATTTGAGTGGTGAAGTCGAACCAGGTCTAGACCAGGGGTGTCAAACACATTTTAACTCAGGGGCCACACAATAGAACAAACATTCTGTCGGGGGCCGGACTAGTAGATTAAAGAGAAAGGAAAAAGAGAGATAAAGAAATGAGAGAAAGAGGGAGGGAAAAAGGGAAAGGATGGGACAAAGGAAGAAAAAGAGAGAGATGGAGAGAGCGTGAGAAACAAAAGATAAAAAGTCGCGAGAGAGGGGGAAAAGAAAGGGAGAGGAAGAAAGAAATCCAAAGAGAAATAGAAAGACAGAAGGAGAGAAAAGAGAAAAGAAAGTGTGAGGCGTATGAAGAGAGAAAGAGAGAAAAGGAAAAAAGGAAGTTAGAGCATTAGAGGTTAAAAGACACAGAGAGAGAAAGAGACAAAGAGCAACAAAGGAAGAGAAAAAGAGAGACTCGGAGAGTGAAAGAGACAGAGTGGGAGAAAAGGAGTGGGAGTGGGAGAAAAGGAGTGGGAGAAGGAGAGAGAGAGGGAGAGAGAGAGGGAGAGAGAGGGGGAGAGAGAGAGAAGGTGAGGAAGAGAGAGAGAGAGAGAGAGAGAGAGAGAGAGAGAGAGAAAAGGTGAGGAAGGGTGAGAGAGAGAGAGAGAAAAGGTGAGGAAGGGTGAGAGAGAGAGAGAGAAAAGGTGAGGAAGGGTGAGAGAGAGAGAGAGTGAGGAAGGGTGAGAGAGAGAGGAAGGGTGAGAGAGAGAGGAAGGGTGAGAGAGAGAGGAAGGGTGAGGAAGGGTGAGAGAGAGAGGAAGGGTGAGGAAGGGTGAGAGAGAGAGGAAGCGTGAGAGAGAGAGAAAGGGTGAGGAAGGGTGAGAGAGAGAGAGAGAGAGCAAGAGAGAGAGAGAAATACAAGTACAGTGTCTTTGTTCGAGGCACCTGGTTTTGGCAACATCAAGTTGACATATTTCAACCTGCAGCTTGTTTATCTCTTGCGCTTCTCTGAGTGTTGTCTCGCGGGCCGGATTCAATCCCTTAGCGGGCCTGATCCGGCCCGTGGGCCGCCTGTTTGACACCTGTGGTCTAGATGGTCTTTGCTATTTTCTAATGGGCCAGGCCAACTTGTAAAGACTGCCCTCTTCCAGCCCACTGGCCTTAGCTTGGTAACCCCCGCTGATTTTCCTTTCCGTTTCAAAGGCCTACGTGACAGCACAGGCCGAATATTATGGGCTGCCGGTTTTGCTCTCTTCGAAAAATGCAGGCCAAGCACCAGCTTGTGGCTTGGGTTGCTGCGCCAGCATCTCCCTGGCTAACATCCCGCACATGAAGAAGCGGTCGAGGTTATTTGACTTGGACTCTTTATTAACCACCGACTTTTAGCCTGAGACGTTTGGGAACCCATAAGTTGCTCATGTCAAGTGCAAGAGAGAGATTTTTTTTTTCCCCTTTCTCCCTTCGGTGGGGAGAACAGAATGTTTGAGAAAGGGGCCAGGCAGGCAGGAAGAGTGGCGAGAGCTTTAATGATATGGTGTGTGATTGTAACCTTGGTGCGGCTGGGAGAGAAAGACAGGAACGCTCCACTTTCCAATCTGTTTCGTTATCGTTCCGTCCTTCTTGTGGGAACTTCACTATCTGATCTTTGGAGCTTTTCTGAAAGACATTGACTGTGTTTCAGACATGACATCTCTCACCTTTTCGGAGAAATTCACAGTTTAGAAGTGAGAAAGGGTGACTTAAGTGAATTGTGTAGCTCAAGACACACCACAGGACATGTTGCCCCTACGATCCACCACCTGGCGTTACCTATCCCTCTCCAGGTCGTTTTTTGGGGGATAGGGGTTTGCTCCTTCACATGAAACAAATAATACTGGTTTCTATGGTAAACAGGAGCAGGAGAAGCCTTCTGACTCAGATACAGCACCTTCATCATTTGATCGCCGTTGTTTTAAGGTGTTAAGCCACTTCCCGGTCTTCAGTGAAGAGCCAGACCCAGTGAATCTGTATTGTTAGAATTTGATGCTCTACCATACTTTAAGGCTTAGTAGAATACAGAATAGGGTTGGGAAATGTACACAATGCTGATCTAGGGGTGATCCCAAGAGCCAAGAAGAACTCCGCAGGTTTGAGAGCGTAATAGTATCCTGTAGTCTGTGAAGCCCTTTGAGACTCCTTGTGATTAAGGGCTATACAAATAAACATGACTTGACTTGACTCAAGGGGGCGGGAACCTACGGCTCGTGAGCCAGATGTGGCTCTTTTTATGATTGCATATGGCTCTGATCAAATACTATTTGCACAAATTTCTTCTGTGGCATTCCAGATCTGCTAAACTCACAATCGAGTTTGGTGCGTGCACAGATGAAGCATGGCTGATCACATATTGTTTGATTCAGTATACTAACGGAAGAGTTTCAACTACAGTTTAGAGTCAAGGTGTCACCAACAGACCCTGTTATGGCTGTAAATCGCTAAAGAATCTTTTATGATGAAACCCCCAGAAGTGTAAACACCCCAAAACCCCAGCCAAGCACACACAGCACGCTTCCCTCTCTCTCACATTGAGCTGAAGGAAAATACATCCATGTTCTTTTCATTTGCAGTTTTTTTGCGACATTTTTACTAAAGAACTCTGCTTGCACCTTGTTTAAAAGCCATTTCTTACGCAAATTAATGAAGGTCAAAATGAGCCTCAAGTAACTGTGGGGCAGAGACAAGTTTAAAGTGGTGTATTTGTTGGTATGGGACACATTCTCTGGCATTCTTCTTATTTCATAAGTTTTTCTTAAATCATCTAATGTCTCACAAAGAAATAAAATAAGCTGAAGATTTTTTCTCATGGAAGTCAGGTTTGGCGGTTTTAATGAATTTTGTCTTAAAATATACAGTATGGCGCTATTAAGGCCACATCTCATTTTATTGTGACCAAAATCACAATAAAACGAGATGTGATCCCTCTCAAATGCACTGATGACCTTGAAAAAAAAAAAACCTGTGTAATATTTGACCACTAGATGGCACTGTTGTCTAATGCAAATGAAAACCAGTGCCACATCGAGCGAAAGATGCCAGACAAATATGGTCATGGTCTAGGTCTGGATTCCTATGTAAAAGAAATACAATTTAAATTATATATATATTTTTTTCCCCATATTCAAATCAAGTATTTTTCTTATACTGAATGAAAGTTTTTTGGTACCGCCAGGAGGTACCATATATTACACACTGTCCCTTTAAGGAGTGTAAATAACACCATTTTTTTTTTAATTCTTAGCAATATTTTGCTAAGCCAAAGGCCCATGACCCACTTTTGATGCGTGACCCTCCTGTTGAGAACTACTGGTCTATACCGCTTCCTAGTAAAAATGCATGATGCTGTATTCATGGCAGGCGAAATTGAAAAATAAGAAATGAAAATAGTTGTAAATAAAAAAAAGATTGGGTGCGAAAAATGGAATTGTTGCTATAAGCACTAAAAATGATGTCAAATGGTGTCAAACTCATTATAGTTTCAGGACACGTAGTAGTTATCCTTTCCCCACAGAGGGTTATTATGACTGCTAAACCATATACAGTAAAAGCTATTATTACATACATAGTAGTTTTGAATCGGAAGACACAGAAAAAGACGTTCTATTTTCAAAACGGGGTTGGTTACTAAAAAAAAAAATGAGGAGGAAACATCCTTACCGACAGACACAATTAGAAGCTAATTGCTCTAAATTGAGACATTGCTGTTGGGTCAACCCTAAAATAATAAAACATAAACACTATGTCTGGCTGGCAACCAGTTCAGGGTGTCCCCTGCCCACTGCCCGATGATTGCTGGGATGGGCTCCAGCACCCCAGCGACCCTACTGAGGATAAGCGGTGCAGCTGATGATGATGAAACACTATGTCGGCCTGTAAACTCATCATACAGTTAACCCCGGGATACGGCGTCCCCACCTTATGTTTTCATCTGTCAAGTCAAGTCACATTTATTTATCTAGCCCTTAATCACAAAAATGTCTCAAAGGACTGCGCAGGATTACAATGACACAATGACCTGATCTTAAACCAACATGCGGGCAAGGAAGAACTCAAAACCTCAGCGTGAGGAAAAAGAGAAACCTTGAGAAGGGACCTCCCAAGTGGTATCCCCCTTCCAGGACGACCAGGGTGAATTACATTTAGCATTACAGTACACAAACATAGTAAACACTAGGTAACCTTTTGAAAATTTGTCTGGAAAGAGCATGACAGCAGCCTGTAAACTAGTCCAGAAAGTCTATGACGGCCACGACGCAGCTTCCCATCTCTGCCAGCTGGTCCATGCAGGCGTTCACATGCTTCAGGTCAGACGCCGGTCCGCTGACTCATCTCAAATCGTCCTTCTCCTCCGAATCACCACCAGGCAGGCAGTCGGAAAAAGACAGGACAATACAGAATATGAGGTGTGCATCGATCATAAGCTTTGGAATAGAAGTGTGTCTTAAGCCTCGATTTAAAAACTTCCGTTGAGGTTGCACATCTTATCTCCGGAGGCAGGGCGTTCCATAGCACCGGGGCCCGGATGGAGAACGCTCTTGGCTCTCGGAGTCACAAGTAGACCGGCATTTTCCGAGCGCAGACTCCGTGCAGGAACATAGGGGGAAATCAAATCAGAGAGATAAGAGGGTGCAAGTCCATGCAAACATTTATGTTAATAAGAGAACCTTAAAGTCACATCTTAAGTGGACAGGGAGCCAGTGCAAGTTGGCCAATACAGGAGTAATATGCTCAAACTTTTTGGTCTTAGTCAAAAGTCTAGCTGCTGCATTCTGAACCAGCTGCGAACTTTTGATGCTAGACATCGGAAGATCCAGACAGTTGACAAGGTGGAAAAAGATAGCCCCTGTTTACAGTATTCTCCCACTATATTACATTAACAAAAATGTGTTTTGTGTGTCCAAAAACTTTAAAAATTCAAAACACGCATTGTTTTTGCATCTATAGGAAGCTACAGTACGTCTCTAAGTTGCCAGTCTGCTATCGGTCAACGTTGTATAATATGCTGGTTTGCTATTAGTTTGTGTCATAGCGTCATGAAAATCCTTTTGGCTGAATTAGCTCCCACAATGCTTTTCTCTTTGTCCCGTTCAAATCTTGTGTGCTTCGGAAAGACTAAGTAAACAATAGAATCCCGTATTTTTTGTACTGTATTTATTTGCTATATGTCCAGAAGTAGCATTGATCTAAAAGGAGAAGCAAAAACACAATGACAATGGCAACACAGCTTGAAATAAGCAAGTAATATGAAGAAGATAACGGTCGTAACCAATTGACGATGTTTAGAAGAGTTCCTTAACTCTTCTAAAGACGTGGCATTCCTTGCAAGTGGGAGTTTTTAAGATCAATTGAGTTTCGAAGTCTGTTGTCGCCGTCTACTCCACCCCTTTGCATCCACCTGCCACTCCACTATACCGACTGAAGTCACGTCCCCAAAAAAAGGGAAAACAAATATATTTTTTCCTTCGCTTGTAAATTATTTTCTTTAATACTATGCACACATATTACACAAAAAAGTAGTAGATATTATGCACTATTTTTTTTATTTTATTGTTTTATCTGGAGAAATGGGTAGTGGGAGCTTATTAGTTAGGCATTATGATATGTTTCTATCCCCCACTATATGGCAGTTTCACTTTTTGACCCCCATCTCAGAACAAATTCATCTCATCTCGGGGTGTGTACCTGATCTATACTAACTTGTTTTCAATCAAAGACTAAATCGAATTCAGCGTTCAATGGAGGATGTCGATGAAGACATCTGCAGCAATTAGCCGTGTGCTGCCTCCCTCTCACCTCATTCTGACTTTTTCTTTTCATTTCGGAAAATGTTCCCTCCCTCGCTCCCTCGTCTCTCTCTGACACGCACACCAGCACGGTGGTGTGGGGTGCGCTTTTTATGGGCAGCGGCGCGTGCAAAAACGACTGTGGCAAGGGCCCACCTCTGCCAAACCAATCAACATACCTGAAGCATGATTAGCACGGGGGCTCGCCCCTCATTAGCTGCATTCATGACGCGAGAGAAGGGGCACTTGATGGTTTAGAGCAGGGGTGTGCAGAAGCTGGGTTTTTTTTTGTGACCCTTGCCATATATATTCATACATTGTTATAACTGGGTAATAACGCAGTAACAATACTGTAATAACACTGTTATAATGCCAATTCAAAGCAGAAAAGGTGTTGGGACAGCCACAAGATATGGAGTCATACTGGTACCTCTGTTTTCCACATGTATAATTTATATTGTATATAATGGGAATAATATATAGTCACGTGTGTTATTCAATGCTCGTGTACAAGCAAGCATTGTGCTGATGCTTTATTATCACCCCCTGTTTAAAGTGCTTTACTACAGCCCGATACAGTGGAACCTGGGTTTTCGAACGCCTCTCAGTTCGAACAAATCGGAGTCCGACCAAAAATTTCGAGAAATTCTTGCTTTGCTGTTCGGTCAAAAAATCGGAGTTCGAACGCCGGTAATGCGTGAGTGCGTACGCTAGGGTGCGATGCTGAGCGGCGTACGAGTGTAGATCGCTCTTTTCGTGACCAACTGTTATCGCTTGCGGACGTGCTTCGTTTTGCTTTCACTTTTGTACGAAGTATTTTTAGCCCCTTATTATGCCTCCGAAGGATGTCAGTGCAAGCAGCAAAGTTGCTACAGGTGAAAAAAATCAAAGTAGTGCGTACAACTATTGCATTTAAGAAAGAAATAATAGCAAAATATAAAGGAGGTGTGAGAGCGCCTTCTGCTGACCACCACAAAGGTAAGAAATCCTATTCATAATTCTTTTCTTTATCCTTTTTTTTAATTTTTACACGTTCATGTTAGCGTAATCTTTCGTACGGAAGATTACGATAACGCGAACGTACGATTAGTCTGGGTTAGCTTTATGTTTACGTTAAACATTCAAGGTAAACATTCAGGGTGTTGGAACGGAGCCCCCTTTCCAATGAACCGCTCACCATTGTGGAGACCCGGGTGCTAAATGACTTGTAAACGACCTGATTTTTTAATTTTCACACGTTCATGTTAGCATAATCTTTCGTACGGAAGATTACGATAACGCGAACGTACGATTAGTCTGGGTTAGCTTTATGTTTACGTTAAACATTCAAGGTAAACATTCAGGGTGTTGGAACGGATTAAAACGATTTACATTATTTTTAATGGGGAAAATGATTTCAGTGATCGAACAAATCGGTTTTCGAACAGGGTTTTGGAACGGATTATGGTCGAGAACCGAGGTTCCACTGTATTTTCTTTTTTTTTAAGCCTATCTTCCGCAACATGGATGGATGGATGAATGGATAGATGCATGGACGGAGGGATGGATGCATGCACAGATGCATAGATTGATAAATGGATAGATGGATAAGTTCATCGATGGATAGATACTAGATGGATGGATTCATTGATAGATAAATGGTTGTATGGATGCATGAATGGTTAGATAGATAGCTGTATTAATGGATGATGGATAGATAGATTGATAGATGTTGATCTGCATAGTTGCATGGATAGATGGATGAATGGATGGATGGATGCATTTATGGATGAATGGTTGGATAGATACATGGATGAATGATTGATAGATTTATTGATGGATAGATACATCGATGAATGGATGGATAGATGTGTGGATGGATGCTAGAAAGATAGATAGATTCATAGATTCATAGATTAATTGATGGAAGGATAGATAAATGGTTGTGTATATGCATGGATGGATAGATGGTTAGGTGTATAGATCGATGATAGATTGGTATGTGTATATGCATAGAGGATGATAGATGCATTTATGGATGGATGGTTGGATAGACATGGAAAGATGATTGATAGATTTATTGATGGATGGATACATCGATGCATGGATGGATAGATGTATGGATGGATGCTAGAAAGATAGATTCATAGATATATTCATGAATGGCTAAATGGTTGGATAGATACATAGATACATGGATAGATTGATTGATGCTAGGATAGATAGATATATTGTGGATAGATATATGGATGGATGATAGGTGGATAGAGCAATGCATAGCTGGATAAATACATAGATGCATAGATACATGGATGAATGGATGAATAACTAGATAAATGAATGGATGGACAGATGATGCATGCATGCATGGATGGATAGATAAATGGATGGATATATGTATGATAAACAAATATATATGCAAGGATTGATGGTAACATGCTTAGATGGATGGATGGATAGATGGATAAATGCATTGATGAATGGATTAATAGCTATATCAATGGATAGATGGATAAACGCATGGATTGGCAGACAGATGGATAGATAGAAAATGAAGAATTCATGCCATGCTCATTCTCCCTCTAAGGTAGACCACCATGTTGTGAAAAACCCACCTATATTTTCAAATTGTCTTTTATTAACATTAGGACAATATGCAAACAATTATTTTCACTTGCAGCTTAAAATGAAGTGTGCGACTGATTCGAAACACTCACAAGCTGCAATAAAACTAAACCTCCAGCTGCTTGTACAGTGTAAAATCCAAGGGGCACACAAAACCAGGGAAGGGGGGGATATTATACTAAGATTTCAAAGTTTTTTTGTTTTACCCCTGGCTGTATTTAGAATACTCAAAGGGAGTTTAGAGTACTTAACAGCCGGCTGGTCACCGAGGCAACGGCGGCAAAGCAAGCATACATCTCAGTCCACACGTCAGTGTTAGAAAAGTCGGCGACGTTATTGACGTCAGCTGGCTAAACGCCCGTCCAACCTTTTTCCCCTTTTGTCTTTTTTCCTCCCCCCTCTTCACATCGGACATGCGCTGTCCTTTCCTCCCATGCAATGTTCCCTCTAATTTTCCACGGGTCTGAGCATTCACACAAAGTCGGTGAGCAACGCTTGAAACAACAGTGAGCAACCGTAATCCCAAGTGTGGCAAGATAATTCATTATTAAACATGTCCAAAATTTGACATCAAGGCACATTTTGCTGAGTTTCCGGCAATGCAAAATGATTTTTCTCTTTTGAATGAATCGACTCATGTATTATTGCAAAGCTTGTACAGCCTACAAACGTCGTTTGTTCTTACAATTCTTTCACAAGATATCCATTTCTTTTTATTTCCTGATATATTTTGTCGCATAATATTAACATTTTTGGGGGCTTATTTAGTCGGTTGCAAGATACAGAACTGTACTTAATCACATTTTTAAGTGGAAGTACAATGTTGGCAACAAGATTCACTTGATACAATTGGAAATTATTTGAATGCAACACAAACTTTTTATTCTTTTTTCGGTGTTTTTTTTTTCTACTTTTTTAAAAATTCCTTTAAAAAAAGTCTCATTGTGTTTATTTTTTCCCGAGCTGTTACTTTTTTCTTTTTGTTCTCCATTTACTTTTTTCCTACGTTTCTTTCTTTTTTTCTGTCTTTTTTCTAAATTTTAACTTCTTTTTTTTTCCCTTCCTTTTGTTTCTTTTTTTCTCAGCTTTTCACCACTTTTTCATTTTGGTATTGTTTTCTTTTTTGTTCTATTCCCCCCTTCTTTTAAGTCATTTTGTGAATAATTTTACATCATATTTGGTCATGTTGGGATGAAAGAAGCAAAAACAACCCGAAGAGCCGTTTAGGACCCGAAAGAGCCGGTTCCTTTTAGTGAGCTGAGCCGAAGAAGCCGGTTCTCGACAAACTCTACTAACTTTACTCAACTTCGTTCTCCTTCGACTCGACTTCAAAATACCGCATTTAGGACACAACGTCAGGGGAACCCGTGTATTTTGACCATCATGCACTGTAACTTTGACTTAAGACGCTTCTTAATTAGTAATTTTGAGCCCTGATTTTTGTGCGCTGGCTAGATTTTCTTGTGCGCTGAAAATGTGCGAGCAGTGAGCAATTGCTTAGAGGGAACACTGCTACCATGCCCTCCGCCGCGTGCCGCCCTCTAGAACCGCCAGACCTCATGAAAGTGCGGAATCCTTGGAAAAAAACTGGCCATTGTGCTTTCAGGACCGTAATCTCTGCCAGATTGCCTTTTCAAAGTGCTCGGTTTTGTGTTCAACAAGATGTTTCGTAAATTGCCGAGTCGGTACTTTTTTCCGCGCCAAAACGGAACAATGGAAAGTATATAAAGTATTTCGGGATGTGTCGTGTTCTGTGATGTGTGTTTACCGCTTTGCTAAATGTCTTTTTCCCCCTGTTTTAACAATAACATCAAACAGTCTTTATTGCTAGTGATGTGCACCCTTTGAACAAGAACGAGGGAAGACATGAATGGGAATTTCGGGAGTAGTCGATATGTGATGATGTGTGCAGATGTTCCCGTTGAAACCCTCAGGCTGATCTCCCTCGTGGTCAATAGCGGCGCCTGCTTAGCAAAATGAAAGAAAAAAAAGGGGGGGTGTAATTGGAGCAGGAAATTCCACCACCTGAATCATGCATGAGACAAAAGCTCGGACTGTTTGATTTATGGAGGCTACGCTGACAGGCCGTCTTTTGTCTGCTACCAATCGGTGTCCTGCTTGGGTCCGCATACCGTATTCTGTGTATGCTATCGATGCTTTTCCGTCAACAAAATTAGCTAGCGCAAAGCAGGGATCAGGGGATTGTTTTGAATGGGAATTACGAAGGTCGTTTGAAGATTTGGGATTTGTTTGGATAATACAGTATTAACTTGATTTTTGCAGTTAATCATTTCCATAACTACATGTCAAGTCATGTTTATTTGTATAGCCCTTAATCACAAAGAGTCTCAAAGGGCTACACAGACCACAGATTATTGCAAACCACAGACTATGATCTAAAACCTACATGAGGGCAAGGAAAAACTCAAAAACCTCAACATGAGGAAAATGAAGAAACCTTGCACATAGGGGATGACCAGGCTGCAATGGATGTTGCAATAACAAATAATACACAGATATTGTCAACATTAAATTATAGGTTATTTATATGCTGTAGAATAGAAGTGAATGTCCATGATGTTTGAACCTTATATAGCATATATACTACAGGACACATAGGTCTAAGTCAAAAGCCCGCGAGAAGGTTTTCGACAGCCTCTTATGGTCTTGATTCACTCTTGTATTTTACACCAACATTCGTTGTGATTGTTTTTTTACTTCTCCTTGAAGAAAGTGTTGTTTTCGGTTAACAAATTAGTGGTCTTTATTAAATTCCAATCCTAACTATATTCAAAAAATATATTTCAGTCGTTTGAATAATATGTATACTTCTACTGATGTAAATTTAGCCCACTTTTGCTACAATATTAACTAAAGGCTTCTAAATAATACCGGGTTCTTTCACTTAATATTAATATTACGCGGATTGTAAATGTCTGCATTTATATAGCACTTTTACGCTATACAATGTGCTTCACACTTACCCATTTACACACACTCACACACCGATAGCAGCGTCAGCCATGCAAAGCAACTACCTGCTTATCAGTGTCTTGCCCAAGGACAATTCGACATATAACACGGAGGACTTGGCAATCGAACCTGCGACATCTTGATCCCAAGACTTACTGCCGTTTCAAACCAGATTAAAGAAATGGAATAAAGCAGGGGTCCAAGGTGATAGTTGTAGTCCCCCGCCTAAATACAGTATGAAAGTTTAATATCAGTGAAGTCCATGCAAATTATGGATTAATTTGTGACTTATTTATTTTCATAATAATTATTGATGTTTTTTTTTAACTTATTTCATACAAAATATATTTATCTTTTTTGTTTGTTGAAAATTGAAGATTACTGACAAGAGTCAGAAGAAAACATTACTTGTTTTATTTGATCATATTGGAATATATTTGTTTAGTAGCCAATTGTGTAGCCATTTTTTTATTTGGCTCTCTATTTGACCCTGACAACCGTGCTATAGCACAATACAATTTGTTTATTACATATTTTGATGCTGCGAATCACTGTGGAATTGGAGTACAGATATGAACGATACACGCAAACTCCAGCATACGCGTTAAAAAGTCTCATTCGTGTTTGTTTTTTTCAAGGACATTTCTGTGATATTCCCACAGCGGTAAATACCACGGTTGTATCCACCAATATATAGTGTAAATCCATGCTTCAGGGTAAGCTACGTTCGACTGTATGACCTGAAAACATGGAGCATACTTTTGGAGCAGCGTGCAATGAGCCCAGAAGGCAGTTCTCTGATTTGTTTATGTGTAAAAGCCCTTGCAAGGTAATGCTGTAATTCGGCAATGTACGCATTTATCTATGGAACCTTTTACCGTAAATTCCAGGCTATAGAGCGCACCTGATTATAAGCCGCACCCACCACTTTTAAGTTGATTTGCCACTTTTGTACTTACACAAGCCGCACCCATGTATAAGCTGCGTGCGCCCGCATTAACACTTGACACACAATTACAAGTTTAACCTAGACCAGGCTGTATGCTCCACAGTTGTAACTGCATAGACAGTACACAATTCTAGAACCACAGTTTGCATCATAAATGGAAAATGATACCCGTAATTAACGTATGATGAAGACTTGTAAAGTCCGGGTCCCTTTGAAAGTAATCCAAGGAAACAAAATGTATATTTCCAAAGTTAAAGGTGGGAAAAATATATATGCACTATTGTCCGCTGCGACAACAGACAGATCTACCGTTAACTCAGCTTTACCCCTATTCCTATCAGCCCGCGTTTGCTCCGCCCCTTCTTTTTGATTCGTTCGTAGAACACATAACAGAATAAATCTCTAAAATAAATACATTACAAAAATATACAGTTGCAAATACATATTATACATGGTTACACATATTTACGAAGAAAGACAGTTCACAGTGAGAGTTTTCAAAGCTTTAATAATAATAATATAACTTTCATCCCAAACCGTGCCTTTGAAAGGTACCAACGCACTAGTAGGATCACGCTTGCCACGTATCAAACGTGCCTGTTAAAAAAAAGCATCCCGTAATTGTGAAATTCACGAAAGATCGTCCTCGACTTCCTCCTCATAACTATCGCCATCAAGGGCGTCTTCCTCATTATCGAAACGTACCTCAATTTTACAGACAATGTTTGCTTAAACTTAGAGGTTGCAGTCCTTCTTGGCGCACATATTCTACTGGTCTTAATCTTACCTTTTATACTCCAGCGCCGCTGGTGGCCGTTAGAAAAATTACATATATTGGCCGCTTCACTGAATAAGCCGCAGGGCTGAACATTTGGGAAAAAAGTAGCGGCTTATAGTCCGGAATTTACGGTATTTAAAAAAAAAAGAAATCCATTAATGACCGAGGACACAAAAGTCTGACTACGAAATGGCGAGGGGATACTGTGCTCTAATTTGGCTTAATGAATGAGTGATAATAGTAAAGGATTTTATACATTTGACTATAAAGGATTTTATACGATTGACTACAAGTTACATGTATTCAGTAAAGATATTTACTGACTGAGCTTTAACTCCAACAATAGCGACATTAAAAAAACACAACAAATACGACATCTGAAATGATGAATCCCCAAACTCGGGTAAACGATGTCAACCCACTAGCCTAGCTTGCAGCCATTTAGTCCAAGATTAATTCAACTCAACGTGCATAATAATCTTCGTATCGATTATGTCTGTTGAGAGGAGCTTGAAGTGGGTGTTGTGATGTTGCTGTAGCAAAATGCCTGTGTGATTGGATAGGGTTTTCGTGTTATTGAAAAGAGCCAATGTCAGCAGAAACTCTCAGGGCAGCAAAAATCAATGTTAGGGAAAGCTATCGAGAGATTATGTGTGTGAACTTGCAGGAACCTGTACGGACATGTCTAACCCCCCAGTCACACTAATCATGTCAGAACCACCAGCACAGTTGCAGGAAAGGACACAGCAAGGTGAACTGTAAATCTGGTGACTCAGTTCCAAAGGGAAAAAATCTGTTACATCGTTGAGAGTAGCAAAGTCACATTTAGAACTGGAAATATGTATGGGTCTCTCAAGGACTTTCATCCATTTTGTTTATATGCTTAGTAAGGTGTTTTGTGTTTTTGGTCAAGGTCATCTCGAGGAATGACTTACTGTCAGTGACTACCTTTACATGCAGGTAATAGTTCAATTTGCAATGGAATATTGGATTTTCGGAGCTCTCAGAATGAAACGCTTACATGCTCGTATACGAATAAATAACCCCGTATACATTTACTTTTGTCATTAAATAAACAATGATTTCAAGTACCGTGCTTGTTTGCTCCATTGCTGCATTTTGTCTGTTTAAAAGGTGTGGTCATTACCTGTATTTGCCAAAAGCATTGATTGGCACTATATACGGATAGATACAACTGTGACGTCCATTATATATAGATGGATACACCTGTAAAGTGTATTCTGTAAAGGGGCGGCAGTAGCTCAGGAGTTAGAGCCCTCATCTTGGGATCAAGAGATTGCAGTTCGAATCCCGGCTCCTCCGTGTTACATGTCGAAGTGTCCTTGGGTAAGACACTGAACCCCTAATGCCCCCAATAAGCAGGTTAGCGCCTTACATGGCTGCACGGCCGCTATTGGTAAATGTGAAGCACATTGTAAAGCGCTTTGGGAAGTCTTCATTGACTTGAAAAGCGCTCTATAAATGCATATCATTTCATTTCATAAAGTCACATTTTTGTAGCGGGAGAAAAAAAAAACTGAAATATCCCGAAGTAATCATCCAGTACATGGAGGCTCTTTTAGCGAGTAAGTCAGAGTCTGCTCGGCCCATTTGTCTCTGTACTACAAGTCCCACAGCGCTTTGGGGCGTCAAACAATCATATTACTATAACCCGTATACTCTAATGATTTGTCAACTGTCCTCACCTGCACTGACCCTTTCAGCCCCAGTTACCACTCGTTCCCTAATTAGTCCTCCTCCTATTTAAACACGTGATTCTCGTTCACTCCTGGTCAATCCGTCAGCGAACCTCAGCGCATGCAAGGCAAGCACTCTTGACTCGGGCTCCCGTATCCTGCCCGATTCTGTTTCCTGTATCGATCCCCGATCCAAGCTCTGTTCTCCTGTCCTGGCTACCCGTATCCTGCCCAATTCCGTTTCCTGTATCGATCCCGATCCTTGGCTTTCCGCTCGTCCCGGCTACCTGACTTTTTACGATCTCCGATCAACGCTCCCTCTCCCGTCCCGGCTGCCTGACTTGTTTCCGATCTCCGACGACGCTCTGTTCTCCCGTCCCGGCTGCCCGACTTGTTCCGATCTCCGACCACGCTTCGTTCGCGAGGGCTTCCCGCTCCTCCTTTTCCTCTCGCCCTGACTTCCCCGATCCCTTAATAAAGCATTGTGTGAAACGTGACGCATTTGGTTCCCCTGCTTGTACCGGTCCTGACCGTATACAGGCACGAGTAATCAGAAAATGAAAGAACTAACCCAACCATTGCAAATAGAATACTCGCTGTCAGACTAAGACCTTACTCCATTTATCGTGCGGGTTTGCATAGCTTTAACTAACCCTAATATTGGCAATATAGTGAACCCTTCACTTATCACAATTTAAGACTTCACCGATTTTCACCGTGAACTGTGTTTTGCATTCTGTTTGGGTGAACAGTATCTCTGTTTTTTGGTTACCTGTGCTTCAATAACATTGCTGTTTAATATGTTTAAAACAAGTTCCCAGTTTTACTTTATGAATGTGCAAATGTTTTTGTTGTTTTGTTTCAATGTACAGTATAATTTACTATTTAATTGTATAATATATATAATATATATTTATATTGTTATATACAGGGTTGGGTAGGGTTACTTTAACTGGATTACTTTTAATTACTTTTGGATTACTCCAATACCAAATATGCTAATAAAAGACAAAAGAAACTAAATATGAATAAAATGACTAAATTTTGTGCAGGCTTGGGGAGTAACGGAATACATGGAACTGCAAAAATGATGTTGGCAAGCTGTTTGGACTGACTTTCATTTTGTTTCTGTCGCATTTAATGTTTTGCCGGAGATCAATGCGATCAAAGACAGGAGAGAAAGTTTACCACGTGTTGTGAGTCATCATTTTATTCATATTTAGTTTCTTTTGTCTTTTATTTGCATATTTGGTATTGGAGTAATCCAAAAGTAATTGAAAGTAATCCAGTTAAAGTAACCCTACCCAACCCTGATTTTATATATATATATAATATATTCAGTTTCCAATCAGATTATTCTCTGCATGTAAACGCACCCGGTGACAAAAGTGCTTTTCCTCTTTGTTTCACAGATTATCTTCACACCAAACTGACGGGATTGAAAGCATCAGTTGTAAAAATCTCAACAAATCGGATGCCAGCCACATTCACATTGGTCATATTCTTCTAAGATTGACTTGATGTCTACACGAGGCAAATGTGGACCCCTGCACACGCTCAAATAACCTGAAGTAATTGAAAGGCAGTAGAAATATTACAGACTGCAGCCATGTCTGACATGACACATCGCCACCTGCGGCAAAAGCTGCAAAGTCTCGGTCGGCGGCTCGATGAACTGGAGGAAGCCACCAACAAGCTGCAGAAGTCTGAGGATGAGTTGCTCGACATTCAGGTAAGGGATATTAGTACAGTAGACGAGGTGGGGATCGCAAAGCGAAATTGACGTATAGCGGGTATAGAAACTTATAGTAACCCCTAATAATTACCCCTGATACAAACATTAAAATAACAAAATACTATACAGTGGAACCTCAGTTCTCGACCATAATCCGTTCCAGAACCCTGTTCGAAAACCGATTTGTTCGATCACCGAAATCATTTTTCCCATTAAAAATAATGTAAATCGTTTTAATCCGTTCCAACACCCTGAATGTTTACCTTGAATGTTTAACGTAAACATAAAGCTAACCCAGGCTAATCGTACGTTCGCGTTATCGTAATCTTCCGTACGAAAGATTACGCTAACATGAACGTGTAAAATTTAAAAAAAAGGGCTAAAACACTTCGTACACCTATATTAAAAGCGAAACGAAGCACGTCCGCACGCAGTTGGTCTTGAAAAGAGCGATGTACACCCGTACGCCGCTCAGCATCGCACCCTAGCGTACGCACTCACGCATTAGCGGCATTCGAACTCCGATTTTTTTTGACCGAACAGCGAAGCAAGAATTTCTCGAAGTTTTGGGTCGGACTCCGATTTGTTCGAACTGAGAGGCGTTCAAAAACCGAGGTTCCACTGTATAGGAAATATTATTTATGTGCAATATCAGTGTATATCATTAAATAACATTATAAATTGATATACCTGTAAAGGAAAAATATTTTTTATTGACTTGAGCTGGTACTGTGGAGTTATCGGGTGGATGCAGGGTGTGGGGGAAACAGCGACTGGTTTTTAAAGTTTCAATTTATGAAGATTGCCCTTAATAGACATTCATGTTTTAATTCCCTTCTTATATTTTTAATATTAGCCCTGATATTGATTGGTAACAGCCATGCAACTTAGCGTGGGTATTGATCTGTGTGCTTTCTTCGTATTTCCTGATAATCGAAAAGCTTGGTTTCCACCCATAACCCCATGTCTCAGGGTGCATAGTGAAATAAAAGGGTAAAAAAATACATTATTGTAAGTTTTTACGAAGCATGCGAGTTTCTGAACTGAATGAAGAGAACATCATTGTGGGAAGTAATTTAGCCAATAGCATGTCAGTGTTTTGATGATGGCGTGTCAAAAACCAATAGCAGACCCGTATTTTTTCATATGTCAACCAGTAGCAGATAGGCATCTTATACGAGCACCACAAAGTTTGAATCTTGTTCGTTTTTGGTCACAAAAAATATTTTTGATGTGGAATAATAATAGAAATGCCATACAGATGGGCCAGAAAACACTGTAAAGTGAAAACGCCATAAGGCGGGATTGCTGTATCCCGGGGTTCTACTGTGAATGATAGCATGATCATTTAAAAAAAAAAGGTTTATAGCTCACAGTATTCGCCTATCAAGGTTTTTTTTTGGACTGTGATGATCAAGAGTTTGCTGTCATGAAATTCGTAAAAAAAAAAAAAAAAAGATAAGTGAAAATCTTTAATCACCGGATAAACTTCTCTCCTTTAGGACAAGATCATTCAGGCAGAAGGCAGCAATTCGTCCTTACTCGAAGACATAGAGGCCCTTAGGAAACGCCTCTTGAAAATCCAGGGTAAAGACGAGGAGGTACGCAAAGCCGAAGACCTTTGCCGTACGGTGCGAGAAAAACTGGAAGAGGAAGAAAACCTGACCATGGCGCTGAAGTCCGAGATCGAACACCTTCAGCTGAGGATGGCCGAACTGGAGAAACTGGAAGAGGCTTTTGGGAAAAGCAAGTCGGACTGTAGCCAGCTTTGTCTCAGCCTCAACGAGGAGAAAAACCTCACCAGGAAGCTCTCCACTGAATTGGAGGCCCTCAAAGCGCGATTAAAAGAAATGGAAAGGTCTGAGGTCAGACTGGACAAAGCCGAGCAAAGTTTAATGGCCGACCTGGACAAGCTGAAGGGATTTTGTCAGACTTTTGAGAAAGAACACAAGAGGACACGGGAGAAACAAAAAGAAGACGAGAAGATCATTCTAAGGCTCACAGAGAAACTGGAGCGTCTGGGAATGTCTGTAGATCCTGGTCGAGCGGATTTTATGAGGTCGAGAATCGAAGAAGAGCTGTCTTCCACAGGGATCCACACCAGTGGACGCAAGAAAAGCCTGGACTACAACATTGGTTTACTGAATAAATCCGAGAATCAGAAAAACAGCAACATGGCAGGCTCTCCCGAAGAGGACAACAAAGTCAAGGAATTGACCCAAGAAGTGGAACGGCTCAAGAATCGTCTCAAACAGCTGGAGATTGTCGAGGGCGACCTGAAGAGCTCCGAGTCGAAAAACAACGAGCTTCACGAGAAGTTCCAAATGGAGCGCGACCGAGTTCGCCAACTCAACGAGCAGGTGAAACAACTCAGGACGCAGCTGTGCAATAAAGGTGGAATCGGAGGCTACAAAACCAATTATGCGGAAAAGCAGGGCAACGGAAGTGCTAAACATCTGGAAAACGGCAAAGCCGAGAACGAGGAGATCGCGAAGGGGAGTTTCAGGCAGGAGAAGCCGAAATATCGGAGCGCTGCTTCCATTACAGAACCCGGCTCGCCTAAACACAGAACAAGGGAGTTATCTCCTCAGCACAAAAGAGAGACCAAGCTTAGAATTAAAGACTCCGAAGAAAGTCCTTCCATGTCCTTCAACCGAGCCGCCAGTCCTGCACACAAAAGTAGGAGAACACCCAAAACCCCATCTGATAATGGGATAAAGGACAGAGGAACTGAGGAAAAAATCTACAAGGGAACAATGTATAACTCTGTAAATACACCTTACGGTGATACTAAGAAAGTCTCTGTTCTGAGTCGCTACCCCCCAGCAGCAAATGACCACAAACCCCTGAGGACAACTCACAGGCAGAGTGACGGGGACAGCAGAAAAAGCAGACTCGAAAAAATGTCGAAATTGTACGGTGGCAGCGACAGTGAATCGAACAACTCGGATGTCATGCCTGAAAACCCAGCACAGAAGGTCACGGAGCTCCTCTCGGACCAGGAATCGATAGAACCGGTTCCACACTCAACCAGTCTGTCCAACGCCAATGGATCATACAAAGCTTACATATCCAACGTCAATCAACTGCTGCCGAGCGACCAGGGATCCGAGGGTCATTCCTCTGCTTCAGAAACCGAGTCAACTGGTTCAAGGCCTTCAGAACCAGAGACCGTGAATGAAACAACTACTATCACCCAGAGCGGTAGGTCTCCAACTTCAAGATATATGAGGTATTCCCACATGAAGGACTCTCCTTCTGAGGGTTCCTCAACCAGGAGCTCGTTCGATGAAGACCTCCACGGAGGTGGCCTCGCTTCATCCGGGATCCAAGCCCAGCGGGTCTGCAGTCCGCGTGAGGCCCTGAGGTCCAAAGCGGTCATCAAACCGGCCATTTTGGAGTTCGACAAGAAAGAAATGATGGTTTCAGAGCCCTCCTCAGCCAACGGCAGATCCAGGATTTTGTCCAACAAGATGACCAGTAGTTTGACTATCTATCCCAGTGACCAGAACCCGTCCAGAACCAGCAGTCGCAGCAGCAGTGTTTCCAGTGAACCTTTGTCCTCTAAGGAACGACACACTTCCACTAGCAACTTTGTCATAGGTAAGTCAGTTGAAAACACATCCTGAAGGTTTTAGTATTAGTTATTTATAAATTCTAAATGTGTTTGTTTATTTTGAAGTTGGTTTATAGGAATTGTATGCTTCTGGACCCTAAATGTCCCCATGGAAGTGTCCCAGGGAATCGATACATCCATCCATTCATTAATAATTCCATCCATCACTCATTAATAAAGTAATTCCATTCATCTGTCCATGCATTTAATCGTTCTTTAATGATCTCATCCATTCAGTTTTCTGTTCATTAATAATATCATCCATCAATTTTTAATTCCATCAACTCATTAATTTAAAATACCATCAATTCATTCATTCATGCATTTATTCATTCAATAATGATATCCTCCATTAATTTATGATCCCATCCATTAATTAATAATTCCGTCCATTCATTTATTACTCATTCTATTCATGAATTCATAATTCAATTAATCCACCATTCAATTAGAAGTCCCATCTCACCATATTTCATTGATTCATTTATTTATAATCCATTCATTTATTTACAATACAATAATTAATTTATAATTTACTTTATTCATAATTTCTTTCATCAATTCATTTATTCGTTGATTATCTCATCCATTTAAAGTAATTCCATTTATCTGTCCATGCATTCATCCGTTCATTAATGATCTCACCCATTCAGTTTTTCGTTAATAATAATAATCTCATCCATCAATTTTTAATTCCATCAACTCATTAATAAATATTATCTATTAATATAAAATGCCATCAATTCATTCACTCATTCTTTCATTCATTCATTTATTCATTCATTCATTCAATAATGATATCCTCCATTAATTTATAATTCCATCCATTGATTAATAATTCCGTCCGTTCATTTATTACTCATTCTATTCATGAATTCATACTTCAATGTATCCACCATTCAATTAGTAGTAACATCTCACCATATTTCATGTATTCATTTATTTATAATCCATTCATTTATTTACAATACAATAATTAATTTATAATTTACTTTATTCATAATTTCTTTCATCAATTCATTTATTCGTTGATAATCTCATCCATACATTTATAATTCCATCCACTTATTAATAAATTCATCCAGTATTAATACCAGACCATACATTAATTCATGAATAATTCCATCATTAATTTATTCATTCATTCATTTAAACATTCATTCATTTATGATCTCAATCATTCATGTATAATCTTGTGAATTTTTTCTTTATTAACCACATTCCTTCATTCATCCAATCATTAATAATTCTATCTATTTATTCCTTCCATTGATTTAAGATCTCACCAATCCATCCATTCATTTAATCATCTTATCATCACTAATATTATTAGTGAAAATTATTATTATTATTATTCAAATTATTAAAATTAGATGATTTAGTAAAATTTATATTTAAGGTCAACAAAAACATAGTGCTAGAAATCATCCAAAAATTATTCATTCGGAAAGAGGGAAATTATAACTTGAGGGGCTGTAGTAAATTCAAAATCCCAAAGGTGAGAACCACCAGGAAATGTATGTGTGTGTCTGTGTGTGGAGTCAAACTTTGGAACAATTTACAAGAAGGGATCAAAATATGTCCAACTATTCACGCGTTCAAATTTAAATACAAAAAACATTCCTGGCGGAATACAGAGATGAAGAAGATGGGGTATGAGTGATACGAGAGATTGGGAAAAGTGCGTCTAGAACTATGGTTAGCTTTGGGTTATTGTTGCTATTGTTATATCATAACTGTTATTAATAATATTATTACAATTGTTGTTATATCATTGGTGTATGTAATAGGGAAGATGAAGGGGTAGGGAAAATAAGCATCTGCTTCTTACTTCCCCTTTTCGAACATATTATGTGACATTATTTTGTTGTTGAGTTATTGTTTTTGTTCTGTTTTTATTTTAATGTTTGACTAAAATTTTCCTTCATTCATTCATCATGCATTTACTCATTCATAATCCTATTTCATCCATCCATTCATTTGTTAAAAATTCCTTCGATTAATAATTGAATCCATCCATCCAGCTCTTCTTTTCTTCACCCAGCCTTTATTCCTTCAATCCTTCTATGCACTCAACCATCCTTCCATAATAATACAATGTATCCTTTATTCACGCTTGGTTCATCCAACAGGCCCAAGTGGTGAACACCAAGGCAGCATCTCGGTCCCTTACGAGATCTCCATCCCCAAAAGTGAGCTCACCATGCGCTCCAGCCACGACCAGGACCTCAACGACTCCTTCTCCAAGTCCAGGCACCACAGCTCCTCCAGAGTGGAAACTTCCTTGAAGTACGCCACCTACCAACACGGCACCTCGGTCGACTCCGACGACAAGGATTCCTCCTTGGAGAGCTCCAATAGCTCCACCACTTTTACCGGCTGGCAAAACCAAAGTCTTTCGCAGGAAGAGAAAGTTCCGGACACCAGGAATGTCACCGTAAGAAGCACCTGGAAGAACAAAGTCGGAACTTCCGAGGAGAAAGCCGGCCCGCGGCTGATTGGACGGGCGTTTAGGGGCGGGGCTTCCGACGAGGAGGCGGAGACCTCCACCGTGTGTCGGGCTTACCTGGCGACGACGGTCGATTCCGAGGACGCTCCGAGAACGGGCGGGATCGTTTCCTCTTTGAGGGGTTCCAAGCCGTCCCCCGCAAACGTAAAGCTGAATAAAAAGACTTTATTGAGTTCCTTTTTTTTTTTTTTGGCATAACCGTCTTCGTATCGTTCCAGATGTACATGCGGACTGTCGAAAAAGAAGAAACGGTTTCCCATCGCTATGGAAACGCCAGGTCTCCTGTGGAGGCTCTGGGAAGGACGGTGCCTCACGAGCCCGTCACCTCTCAATCCTGGAACCGATCGTACTCGCAACGACCACAGGTACGAGTTTCCGTATGAAACAGGTGACATAAATGCTAGTCGGGGTTTGTACAGATGCTTGAAATCTTTGAAAATGCTGAAATTTTAATGTTGTGTGCTCAAGGTTCAAAAAGTGCAGAAATTTTGAGTACTTAAAATTGTTGCCATGTTTCACAAATGCTCTCTGGTGACCTTGCGATGCAACTGTGTGTCTTCTTCCTTTGTGATTAACGGCACCTGGCATTAGTTTGTTTGGCATTGTCCTACAAAGCGTTATCCGACCTGTCAAGCTCCAGGGCTCCATGCCCTTACAAACTGTCGTATTTTCCCTTACAAAATACAAAATAATCTTACACCATATTTTTTCTTTCAAACGTGTTTATTTATGTACCGTCAATTCCGGACTCTAGAGTGCACCCGATTATAAGCCGCACCCACCACATTTTAAGAGGAAAACTGACAGTAGCTCAGGAGGTAGAGCGCTCGTCTTGGGATCAAGGGATCTCAGTTCGAATCCCGGCTTGTCCGTGTTACATGTCGCAGTGTCCTTGGGTAAGACACTGAACCCCATGGATCTCTTTTGGGACCCATAGATTTTTGAGCACACGAGTCCCCGAGACCCATCACTTTTCACAGTTAAAATGAACACTGAGTACACCCCACATGAATTTGTTCTGAGGATTTCAAGGAGAAATTGCCATATAGTGGGGTTAAAAACCTATGCGTTTCAAACCCTTGGTAAAAAACAACAAATTATGAAGTCTAAATCGACCTCTTACATGTGGGAGAGCTATTCACAAGTGGCTAACGCTAAAAAAATACACCAAGCATTCGATTTTTTTTACAACTGCCAGTTGGAGGGGCCAGAAGAGGAGGACCTTACGTCCATCTCCTTGGCCGCGCTCCTAACTCTGGGGGGCCCTTCCCCCACCAAACTGCTTTTATTTAGGCAGAACAAAGAAAGAAAAAGAAAGAGACGCCCCTTTGGGCGGTACCAATATTTGAAACAGATACCATCAGGTTTAGAGATACACACTTTTAGAGAAGTACCCTAAGCCCACCTTACACAAATATATGTACATAATATATTAAACGCAAGTAATATAGTACTCTATTTAATAATAAATACCAGTATGTGTATATTAAGGGTCTCAACCTCAATTAACCTGGGGGTAGCCGTTGCTAAGGTCTGGATGAGGGTGGGCCAAATCCGTTTTTCCGCAAAATAGTTCGGATGAAAACCTGACAATTTTCAAATATATATGTATATTTTAATTCCCTATACAAAATAAGATCTAAAAAATAAAAAAATACACTTTTATATAAAAATAAATCAATCTGTAATATAAACCTGACAAAAAGCTTGGCAAAGGACCACTCAGAGTCTCCAGAATTTTCGCTCTTGTGATTTTTAGCGCTCGTTTTCCGACAAAACACGACAGCATTTAGTCCCTATCTCCTTAACTTCCTTATTGAGGCAGGGACTTCAAACTATCCTCCATCTCCAGAGTGCGAGTCTAAAATCCTTAATGTATATGATTCCATTATACCATAAACATGTAAAGAAAAGCCATTTTTTTCACCTCTGGTGTGACATGAGCTGGTACGGTGGAGTTAGTGGGTGGATGCAGAGAGGAGAAAGAAATGGTGAAATAAATTGAAACTGATTTTAAAATGTCCACCTGCTCTTAGAAGAGTTTTAATCTCCTCCTTATTCTTAATTGTCCAGATTGTCCGTAATGTCACGGTACCTTTATTGATTTTTTTTCTTTGTTGTTTGTTCAAAAAAAGACCAAAAAAAAGCACAATAAAATTTAAGTTACAAAAAAAATATTACAAACTAGGGCTTTAAAAAAAGGTCAGAAAATAAAAAAGAGATATTCAATAGATCATAAATATGAGAAAATCTGATTTCACAACTAAAATGAATGGATTCATATATATATGCAAAAAAAGCATGAAAGCATACTGTGAAAAAAAGAATAATTGAATAAATTGACTTGACTTAGCCCTCCTCCATTTTTCTTTTTCCCAACCAATCAAATCGTACTTTCCAAAAAGATGCCAGGGGCCGCTGAAAACATTTCAGCTCATTTCCTAAAGCCATTTGCTTGATTCGTACTCCTCTTTTCTACATGATTTTCGAGCCGTTCGTTCCCGAGAGTTTCGGATAAATGCCGCTGCGTTGGGGACGGTGGAAAGGGGGATTACGTCGTGATTGCGGTGTCAAAAGGTTGACGGACAAATTCTGGCCGGTAAAAAGGTGAGGCTCGAGGGCCGGATGAGGCCCGCCAGGGGTTTTAATCCGGCCCGCGAGATAACTGAAAGAAGTGCGTTAGGAAAACAGCCAAAAAACTTCAATAATTTCGGAATAGTGAGACGCTACTACTAGTATAGCTGGATTTTTTTTCTTTCTCTCTTTATTTCTTTGTTTTTCTTTCTTTCCTTTCTCCTTTCTTTTTCGTAATTTATTTTCTTTTTCCTCTCTGTTTCTCACTCTTTTTCTCGCTTTTTTTCTCTTTCGATCTGTCTCTGTTGCCTCTCTTTATCTTTCTCTTTTTGTCTCCTTGTCTCTCCTCTCTTCTCTCTCTCGTTTTCCTCTCTACCTTTAATTGTTTCCTCTTTCTGTCTTTTTTTTCTGTATTTTCTTTCTTTCTCTTTTTCGCTTTCCTTCCTCTGGCTGTTCTTTCTTTTTTTCAGGTTCTCACTCTTTTTTCTCTTTCCTTCTGTCTTTCTGTTACCTTTCTCCATCTTTCTCTTTTTCTCTCCCTCTCTCTTTTCTTTCTTGTTTTCCCTTTCTCTTTTTCATTTTGTCACTTCATCTTTCTTACTGTCTTTGTTTCTTTCTTTCATTCTCACTATCTTTCTTTCTTTTTCTCTATATTTATTTCTCTTTTTCTTTTTCCTCTCTCCATCTCTTCTTTCTTTTTCTCAGTTGCTCACTCTTTTTTTCTCTCTCTGTTGCCTCGCTGTATCGTTATATTTTTCTTTCTGTCTCTCCTTTCTCCCCCCTCTCGTTTCCTCTCTTTCATTCTACATTTTCTCAATCACTGTCTTTCTCTTATTTTTATTTTTCTTGCTTGCATTCTTTCTCTTTTCCTCTTTATCTCTGTCTGCCACCTCTCTTTCTCTTTTCTCTCTCTTTTTATCTCTTTTATCTTTATTTTCTCTCTCTCTCTTTTATTAATCTCTCTTCTTACCCTCTCTTTATCTCCGACTGTATCGCTCTTTCCTTTTGATCTTTTTCTTTCTCTTTTCATCTCTTGTTCTCTTTTTCTTTCTTTCTCTCTCTGTCTCTCTCTCTCTTTCTTTTTTCTCTCTCTCCCTTTCTCTCTTTCTCTTTTCCTCTTTATCTCTGTCTGCCACCTCTCTCTCTTTTCTCTCTCTTTTTATCTCTGTCTGTCTTTTATCTTTATTTTCCCTCTCTCTCTTTTATTAATCTCTCTTCTTACCCTCTCTTTATCTCTGACTGTATCGCTCTTTCCTTTTGATCTTTTTCTTTCTTTCTCTCTCTGCCTCTCTCTCTCTTTCCTTTTTCTCTCTCTCCCTTTCTCTCTTTCTCTTTTCCTCTTTATCTGTCTGCCACCTCCCTCTCTTTTCTCTCTCTTTTTATCTCTGTCTGTCTTTTATCTTTATTTTCCCTCTCTCTCTTTTATTAATCTCTCTTCTTACCCTCTCTTTATCTCTGACTGTATCGCTCTTTCCTTTTGATCTTTTTCTTTCTCTTTTTATCTTTTGTTCTCTTTTTCTTTCTTTCTCTCTCTGTCTCTCTCTCTTGTTCCTTTTTCTCTCTCTCCCTTTCTCTCTTTCTCTGTAATCCCTTGTGGCCCCTGAGCTCAAATGAGTTTGACCCCCCTGATGTGGCGCATCCTAAAGCGGTCGATTGGCTCAAAGGAAGTCAGTCCCAATCGACGCAGAGACGTAAGAAAGGTTTCTCATTTTGCAGGCAGAAAATTGCTAATGGAAGCCAGACGGAGTCTACAAAATCAATGGAATAGCTCCTGGCTAGCATTGATGATTAGGCTTTTATAAGGATTTTTTTTTTGTACTTGGGTTTTCTTTTAACATTTACTATTGAACCCAAAACAATAGCTTCCATCCAAAGGCAATAATGAGCATCAGTGTTCCAAAATAAAACGCTTGTTAACCAGTTTTGGACAGGGATTGGTGATTTTACACAGTGGTGTTCTATCTTGTTTTGAATTTTCTTCATTTGACATGTTACAATAGTAATACATTTTTTCTTTTCCCCTTTCCTTTCTTTTCTTTTTTTTATTCATTTTCCCTTTTCTTTCTTATTTTCTTTTTCTTTCTTTTCTCCTTTTTACTTTTTCTTTTCTTTTTGTTTTCTTTTGTTTTTCGATCTTTTCCTTTTTTCCTTTTCCTTTTCCTTTTTTCCTTTTCCTTTCTTCCTTTTTCTTTCTTCCTTTTGCTTTCTTTTCTTTTTTTATTACTTTTCCCTTTTCTTTCTCTTTTTCTTTATCTTTCTTTTCTCCTTTTTACTTTTTATTTTCTTTTCTTTTGTTTTTTGATCTTTTCCTTTTCCTTTTTTCCTTTTCCTTTTTTCCTTTTCCTTTTCCTTTTTTCCTTTTCCTTTTTTCCTTTTCTTTTTTTCCTTTTCCTTGTTTCCTTTTCCTTGTTTCCTTTTCCTTGTTTCCTTTTTCTTGTTTCCTTTTCCTTTTTTCCTTTTCCTTGTTTCCTTTTTCTTGTTTCCTTTTCCTTTTTTCCTTTTCCTTTTTTCCTTCTCCTTTTTTCCTTTTTCTTTCTTCCTTTTGCTTTCTTTTATTTTGCTTTCTTTTCTTTTTCCTATTCCTTTCATTCTGAGGTAGGGAACATACATTGCATGGTTTGTAGCAGGGGTTAAAAGCCCTAGGTAAAAACATGATAAAAATAAGGCAGCCGCGTGTGCGGCACATTTCTGAGGTCATGAGATCGAACCTCCTGTGTGGAGTTTGCATGTTCTCCCCATGCTTGCATGGGGTTCCTCCGGGCACTCTGGTTTCCTCCCACATTCCAAAAACATGCATTTCAGGTTAACTGACCAATCCAAATTGTCCCTCTCTGTGTCCACTGCCTGAAGATAGCTGGGATGGGCTCCAGCACCCCCCGCGACCCTACTGGTGATAAGCGGTGCAGATAATGGATGAATGGATGTTTAAAATAATAACAACAAAAAAATAGTATATAATATATAGTAAATTCAACTCATATATGTGTTTATGACTTGGATTAAGACTTCATTGCCTTTAATTCCTCCTTACTCTTAACAAATATCCTGACAGTTGATTGGTTATGGACATATGCCTTAGCAAAGGTAACGATGTGTCTGTCTTTGTCATATTTCTTTATTAGCTCAAGTTTCCTATACAGTGGTACCGCTACTTAAAAATTGAATACTGGGATTTGAGATATGATGACCATTTCAAAATGAACTCATCAGAGAAACATCACGATCTGTCTGAAACAAGATACCCGGAAACTATAAAGCCAAAGTAACTCACTACTACGTCCCCTGGCCGTCTTCAACTTCTTTGAATGTCCAAGAAAATGGCTTCGTTACATTAAGGACAATCCATAGAATCCCAGCGAATAGGAATCCGTGTTTAACATTCTGCTTCGCTTGACGTTATTTCTGTTTACAAATAAACAGACTCGTAATAATCTTTCCAATATGCTAGTTAGCGCTCCTCTTTCAATTGAGATGATGAGGGTCTATTCATGCTAATTTTATCCACGCACATGGCGCAAATTTACATTAAACTTACGTCTTACTCGACCCAAATATCCCACCTGTCTCGCTCTTAACTTTACTGCCCCCTGGTGGCCGTTAGGGGAAATGCAGAAATTGGCCGCATCATTGCATAAGCCGCAGGGTTAAAAGCTTGGGGAAAAAAGTCGCGGCTTATAGTCAAAGTCAAGTCATGTTTATTTGTGACGCCCTTACTCACAAAGAGTCTCAAAGGGCTGCACAAATCCCAGACTATTATGACACCATCCCCTGATCTAAAACCTGCATGAGGGTAAATAATACACAGAAAGTCCATGCAAAACCTTAAAATCTCTTAAGCTAACAGGGAGCCAATGCAGGTTAGCTAAAATCAGGGTAATGTGATCCAACTTTCTTGTCTTAGTTGAAACCTTGCTGCAGCATTTTGTACTAGCTGAAGGCTCTTGATTTTGGACTTCGGGAAACCGGAGAGTAGGGCATTACAGTAATTGAGATGGGGAGAAACAAACGCGTGAATTATAATCTCCGCATCTGACTGAGACAGCAAAGGATGAATTTTAGCAATGTTGCGAAGATGGAGGAAAGCTGTTCTAGTAATACTCTTCACATGTTTTTGAAGGGACAGATATATGCCTTGTGGAGGTCTAAAAAAACACATTCATGGTAATAACGTAGTAATAACACTGTTATTACACGTTAGCATGTATCCATTAGCATAACTCATCAACATGAGTCCATTAGCATAATTTGTAAATATGAAGTCTTTAAAATATTGCCATTACCAAAATTAGTAGTATAAAGAAATTAGCATTTAGCCATTAGCATCACTTTTTAGTATGTACCCATTAGCATAACTCATTAACATGAACCATTAGCATAATTTGTAAATATGAAGTTGGTACGCCAGCCCAAAAACTAGCGGCACACATAGCTGTTAGCATCCTGTCGCTAGCATCCACTATTTGGAAATCACCATTTACCCATGGTTAAAGGTAATGTGGGTCGGGCCCCCTCAAGCCACCCTGGACAGTCCCTGCTTAGTCCCTACTACCCCCTGGAAAAGCCCTCGTTTCCATGACTACCAATAGAAATGAATGGGCCCATGTATTCCGGATGGGAGATTCTCAAAACCCATTATTCCGGATGGGGACTTTTTGGGGATCAAATATGACACCTAAATTTCTGACTTAGTCACTCTGGGTGATATTACATTCGTCAATGTTCAGAGCCATTTTTGAGAACAATTTAGCATTTAGCATTAGCATTTAGATGAACCGATAACTAGCATTTAGGTCTTTTCAGAGTTAAGTGAAGATATAGTTGAGTGTCATCTGCGTAGCAATGAAAACTGATATTATACTTGCGAATAATATCACCCAATGGGAGCATGTAAATGCTGAAAAGAAGGGGGCCGAGTACTGAACCCTGCGGAACACCACAGGTAACACTAAAGGGTCTGAATTTTACGGTAATTGGAAACAAAAGTAGACATGAAACGTTATCGTAACGGTAACCGGTAGTCAAAACAGTTCTCATGCATACCTGCTTTTAGTTACAAATTCTTCACTCTTCGCTGCACTTTTTATTGGACTCACTAGACCAGGGGTGTCAAACTCATTTTACCTCGGGGGCCACACGATAGAACAAACATTCTTTCGGGGGCAGGACTAGTATATTAGAGAGAAAGAAAAAGAGAGAAAGAAATAAGACAAAGTGAAGGAGAGAAAAAGAGAGAGGGTGGGACAATGAAAGAGAGAAAGGGAGAAAGAGAGAGAGAGAGAAGAGAGAGGGAGAGAGAATGTGAGAAAAAAAAGATATAAAGACAAATGACGAGAAAGGGGGAAAGAAAGAGAGAGGAGAGAGAGGGAGAGAGAATGTGAGAAAAAAAAAGATATAAAGATAAATAGTGAGAGAGGGGGGAAGAAAGAGAGAGAAAGAATGATATCCAAAGATAAATAGAAAGAGAGAAAGGGAGAGAGAGAGAAGAGAGAGGGAGAGAGAATGTGAGAAAAAAAAAGATATAAAGACAAATGATGAGAAAGGGGGAAAGAAAGAGAGAGAGAGGGAGAGAGAATGTGAGAAAAAAAAGATATAAAGATAAATAGTGAGAGAGGGGGGAAGAAAGAGAGAGAAAGAATGATATCCAAAGATAAATAGAAAGAGAGAAAGGGAGAAAGAGAGAGAGAGAAGAGAGAGGGAGAGAGAATGTGAGAAAAAAAAAGATATAAAGACAAATGATGAAAGAGGGGGGAAGAAAGAGAGAGAAAGAATGATATCCAAAGATAAATAGAAAGAGAGAAAGAGGGAAGGAGAGAAAAGAGAAGGAGAGAAAGAGAGAATGGGGAGAAGGAGAGAAGGGGAAAGCAGGAGAGAGCGAAAGAGAGAAAAGGAAAAATGGAAGAGAGAGCAAAAGAAGGTAAAAAGACACAGAGAGAGAAAGAGACAAAGAGAAACAAAGAAAGAGACACAGAAGGTGAAAGAGAGAGAGACACAGAGAGTGAGAGGAAAAGAGAGAGAGAGAGAGCACGAGAGAGAGAGAGAAAAACAAATAAATTCAAGTACCGGTACACCGTCTTTGTGAGAGGCACCTGGCTTTGACAACATCAAGCGGACATATTTAAACCTGCAGCTCGTTTTACTCTTGCGCTTCTCTGAGTGTTGTCTGGCGGGCCAGATTCAATCCCTTAGCGGGCCTGATCGGGCCCCCGGGCCGCATGTTTGACACACAGTGGCTTCGGTCGGCATCGGGAAAGCTCATCAGGCTCAAACGAAGGAATTACCTTATTACTCTTAATGAGAAAGACACCTAAAATATCTAAAAACAGAGGTCTAGCGTACGTCTGGAAAAGGACCACTTTCGGAGCTCAAAGGGTTGAAGGTCGCCGGGTTTGTTGAAGCTAATGGACGGCGAGAACCACTTATGCGAAAGCTCTCACCTGAAATTCGCAAATTCGCGTTTTCGGGAATGGTTTTTCTTGGCACGGGCGAGCCAGACAGAAGGCCGGACGGCTTCTAAGTGGCGATCGCTTCCGCAGACGCTTTATTCGATCTGCAGGCGACGCGGATTACGTGAGGGACGGCGCTTGGACGTTTCGCCTCCGGTGTCTCCAAAATGGAGCTTCCTAAATTGAATTAGGCCACTTATCTGTCAATCATAAACGAAAGAAGGAAAGGAAACAAAAATATTGGATTTTCTGTGATGACTACTCCCAGATACTCAGCCTATGACTAACTGAGATCATTATAATCAATAATTAAGGGGAAAAAACAGAAGTATCATTTATAAAATAATACATTTTGTGCAGTCCTTTGAGATTAAGGGCTATACAAATAAATGTCACTTGTCTTTCCCTTGAAAAACATAAAATTAATAAATATTTTATAAATTTAGAAATACAAAAGTATGTACGATTTGATTTTTATTCCCAATAAACATAAAATACACTGGAAAAAAACAATTAATAATTCTTTCAATTATAGTGATTCATAGAATAATATAAACAAAAATCATAAATTAATTTTAAAAAGAATAGAAAAACATTCACCCAAAAATAAACAGCAAATCAAATAAATACATTCATCGTGTGTACAATTGTAACAAATCTATGAAATATTTATAGAAATTAATATGAACAAAAACATATACTATGTCATTTTGTTTTATTTATTTCTATTGCACCAAAATTCAAAACAATACATTAAAATGTACAGGATGATTAAAATGGAAATAAATTATTAATTTAAAAATATTTATAAAAATGATGAGTAACATAATCCATCTTTTCGTCCTGAAATAAAATAAATGATTATTTTTTTTATTAAATTACACTAAATTATAGAATAATATGAATAACTATAATTGATAGAATAATAAACACAAAAGCATTTACTATTTGATTGTTATTCCCCTCAAAAAGAAACAGAAAATGCATAAAAACGTAGACTAAAATGAATACATTAATAAATGATATATTAATTCAGAATAAATGATGTATTGAACAATATGAATATTTTTTTATAAAGTAATAAACTCGAAAACATTAACCATGTGATTTTTAATTTCAGCTAAAAAAAAAAGCGATCCGACCATTTTCTCAACCGCATCAAGCTTTCTTATTCCACTTTCATTTAAAAAGAAACGGCTCGTCTCTTCTTTACACTTTACACCAACCGTATTGAATGGATGCCTGAGATATTAAACAATAAAAATGTCAAAGTTTTAGTGCGCTAGAGATACAGTGCAATGTGTTTACAGACAAACTAGGAAGTAGAAGCCAAATTCCTTCTTCCGGGTGGATGCTCACCTAGCATCCAGAAGCACTACAGTACTGTCTTGTACTTGGAAAAAGGTGCACACAACACAAAATGTAACTTACAGCAATGTCCGGATATTTGTCGACATCCCGAAAAAATGGTTTGTTTCTACCGTTTGACGTAAGTCGAATAGTCGTAAGTAGGGGGAGCGTCTATACACTGGTTTACCCCCTCTGCATCATGTTAATGTCAGTCATTCTTAATTATCCTTCCCCATTCGCATCTATTCCTTGCACACACTCTTGTATCATTAAATTAACCCACCTTACATCCAGAACACGCTTCACCCCATCCATCCAATCATATTTGGGCCTTCCTCTCATTCTATTTCCCACCACTTCTGCACTACATATTCTTTTATTCAAACAGCCTTCATCCATTCTTTCCATATGTCCAAACATTTTCATCAACCCTCTTAGCAAGCTCTCCCACCACACCAGTTTTTCTCTTCACTTCCTTATTCCTTAACCTATCCAGTCGTGTCACTCCACACATACTACGCAAACATCTCATTTCAAAGACATTTAACCGATTCCGCTTATTTACTCTCAAACCCCATGCCTTACATAACCGTTGGTACCACCACAACTTCATACAATCCTTGCTTTGCATCCATTCGTAGATCTATGCATTGAAACAATCCGCTCAGCACACCTGTTGCCTTGCACCCACCCTGTCCTTCACAAACCACCACCTGCTCCCACATACGAGATCAAATCCTTCAAACCATTTGTAACTCCACACCATTCAACAAAATCTCCAATCCACCTACCTCACCTCCAGGGTGGGGTAGGGTTACTTTACCTTGATTACTTTCAATTACTTTTGGATTACTCCAATACCAAATATGCTAATAAAAGACAAAAGAAACTAAATATGAATAAAATGACTAAATTTTGTGCAGGCTTGGGGAGTAACTGAACACATGGAACGGCAAAAATGATGTTGGCAAGCTGTTTGGATTTATTTTCATTTGGTTTCTGTCACATTTTATGTTCGTTTTGCCGGAGATTAAAGAGATCAAAGCCAGGAGAGAAAGCTTACCACATGTTGTGAGTCATAATTGTATTCATATTTAGTTTCTTTTGTCTTTTCTTAGCATATTTGGTATTGGAGTAATCCAAAAGTAATCGAAAGTAATCCAGTTCAAGTAACCCTACCCAACTCTGCTCACCACCTCTCGAACACCTCATTACCTTAGTCTTGTCTGCTTTCACCTCAAGCTTCCTTCTCTTAGACACTTGATCAAACTATACTACCAAATACTCAGTCCTGCTGCATAGTCAGCCACCAAAGCAGTGTCATCTGCAAACAACAGCTGACCTATATGGAACCCTGCAATACCTGCTCTCCTTGCTCTTACACGCACCTTATTTTGGTAAAGTGCTAGGGAGTGACTCACAGCGCCAAAGAGCTGCGGGATAATAGCAAGCAAAAAAAAAAAGACAGCGAGAGTCAGAGAGAGAATCCAGTTTCCAGACGCAATTTCCTGTGGAAACGCTGCCATTTGGTGGGACACATGAACAGAATTTCTAGCCTTGACGTTTTTCTTACACAAATATTGACACAAAAGCAGCACCGGGATTTCTCACACTTGCACGCCTACTTCACTTTCCTGCACCAGAATTTATTCTTAAAAGAACGCCCCGTTGTACTTAGTTTGAAAACATAGCTTGCGACTTATTATTATTATTATTTTCCTGATTTTTGTTGTGAGAATATATAGTATTGCACAAAACTGTGAGAATATTTACCTTGCGAATTGTCAAGTCAATTTTATGTGTGACACCCTTAATCACAAGGGCGCATAGACTATTGCAAACTACAGACTATTATCACACCATCCCCTGATCTAAAACCTACATGAGGGCAAGGAAGAACTCAAAATTTGAATCTCAAAAATTACCTCTACTTACGAATTTAATTCATCCCGAGAGTAGATTTGTAAGCTGAAAAATTTGTAAGTAGAGGCGCCTTTTCAATGAAAAATCGCTAATCCGTTCCAAGAAATGTAAACGTATCATAAATCATAAAATTAAAATACCACACACAAAAAAACTTAAAACGAGAGGCACACAATGTAAAAAAAATCAAAGAATGAAGGAAATAATATAAATATATTCTCTTACTTTTTAACTGGCCCTCTTTGTTTACTGGTCTACCTGTTTCTTGAAGAACTGATCCAATGACGTCCGCTTTTGACAATCCCTCGGAAACGCGCGACGCAGCCGTCATCTTAACAAGCAATAGCCCGACCGGTCAAAACTTTTTCCGGGTGATGAATTCCGAGACTTCATGGAATTTTGCCCAGATGTCTTTAATTTTGGCCATCACAAATACGCATCCCCTTCACATACCGATAAATTATTTCCTGCTTTGTTGCAATGTCCAGAAAAACTCTTTTCTGTTTCTTTTCTCCCTGTTGCTCACTTTTCCGAATGTCGTTCTTGGGGTCCATCGTTTATGTTCCGTATCGCTAGCATATAGTTGAGTATAGTACTGTTTACGGAGCGGGAATGGGACGGGAAATGGACACAAAGAATAAGCGGTAGACATAAGAGCATGTCGGTGCTCACGCATACGAATCGGGTTGCCAGGTACAATACCGCAGAGTTACTGGTCTGTTTATTTGTATCCTGAAAAAAAATTCATATGTAGAGACATTTGCAAGTAGAGTTATAACTGTACAGCGAAAGAAACAAGTATTTGAACCCCCTGCTATTTTGCTATTTCACCCACTTAGAAATCATGAAGAGATCTAAAATTTTAGGTGCATGTCCACTGTGAGAGAGATAAACTAAAAAGAAAAATCCTGAAATCACAATGCATGATTTTTTTTAACACTTTATCTGTGGAGCAGCATGGCGGCGCAGTGGTTAGCGCGTGTACGGCACAGTTCTAAGGTCTTGGGAACCTCCTGTGTGGGTTCAAATCCAGCTACCGGACTTCCTGTGCGGAGTTTGTATGTTCTCCCCGTGCTTGCACTCCGGTTTCCTCCCACATTCCAAAGACATGCATTTCAGGTGGATTGGCCGGTCCAAATTGTACCTAGGTGTGAATGAGCGAGCGAGTTGTCTGTCCCTGTGTGCCCTGCGATTGGCTGGCAACCAGTTCAGGGTGTCCCCTGCCCACTGCCCAATGATTGCTGGGATGGGCTCCAGCACCCCCGCGACCCTACTAAGGATAAGCGGAGCAGCTAATGAGATGAGATTTTATTTGTGTGATATACCTGCAAATAAGTATTTGAGCATCCTCTCTTTAATGCAGTGCACTTGTCCATGTGCAGAAAAACACCCCCAAAGCATGATGCTACCACACCCATGCTTCACAGTAGGGATGGTGTTCTTCGGATTGTACTCTTCATTCTTCTTCTTCCAAACACGCTTAGTGGAATTATGACCAAAAAGTTCTGTTTTGGTCTCATCTGACCACAAAACTTGCTCCCATGACTTCTCTGTATCCTCCAAATGGTCATAGGCACACTTAACACGGGCTTTGGTATGTGCTAGTTTAGGCAGAGGAAGCTTTCGTGCCATGCATGATTTCAAATCATGACGTCTTAGCGTATGACCTCCACTAACCTTGGAAACGGTGGTCCCAGCTCTTTTCAGGTCAGTGACCAACTCCTGTCGTGTAGTTCTGGGCTGATTCCTCACCTTTCTTAGAATCATTGAGGTCCCACGAGGTGATATCTTGCATGGGGCCTCACTCTGATTGAGATAGAGCATCATGTTTAGCTTCTTCCATTTTCTAATGATTGCTCCAACAGTGGACCTTTTGTCACCAAGCTGCTTTGCAACTGCGCCATAGCCCTTTCCAGCCTTTTGGAGGTCGTACAATTTTGTCCGTGGTGTCTTTGGACAACTCTGGTCTTCGCCATGTCTTACAGATATTATAGGGTGGACAGGTGTCTTTATGCAGCTAAGGACATCAAAAAGGTGCATCTGATCCAGGATAATACATGTAGTGAAGGTGCACTTCTAATGGGCGGACTATAAGGTCTTTCAGGGTCAGAATCCTAGATGATACACAGGTGTTCAAATACTCATTTCCAGCTGTATTACACAAATAAATTATTTAAAAAATCATGCATTGTGATTTCTGGATTTTTCTTTTTAGTTTATCTCTCTCATAGTGGACACGCACCTATGATGAAAATTTCAGACCCCTCCATGATTTCTAAGTGGGAGAAATGGAAAAAATAGTGGGGGTTCAAATACTTAAAAATTGTATGGTTTGGTCTCAGTGTCTCGATAGTTGGTATTTTTCCTGCGCATTTTAGCACTCGTTTTTGGTTGCACGGCACAATACAACGATATCAAGTGGTCAAACAATATTTCGTCCCGATAATATTTTTCTTTATTTCGACTGACTTGTTGTATTGGCCAGGTGGCAAACGCAGAGCAGGCATCGTGGAAACAACACCTAGCGCCCACAAACTCCGTCCCGCCAGGAAGTTCATACGGTAAGACGTCGGGGGCGTCGCCCAGAGGGGAGCAATGGACCAATCGAGGGCAAGCAGCGGCCAAAAGCGGCGCTGGAAGTCGGCCGTGGACCCATCGCCAAACCGAACATCGTTAGCCAAACCGGTAAGAGGAGAGCATGCTGGGAATTTTAATCAAACGAAAAATGCAGATTCGCCTGGCCCATGAAGTTGTGAGGGAAACCCTTGTTCCAATTTTACAATCTTTTATTGTTAATAAACCTGTCATCACAACAAAAATATACTTTATTTTTCGAATAATTTATTAATGTTATCAATATTTTGTCATATGTTTTTTGAAAATAATTTTGTTCTTTATCATATTATTTTTTCTTCTATTTTTGTTCGAAAAACATGAAAACTATGATCAAATAAAATGTAAAAATACATGTAAATCTTTTACACTAAATAATACAAACATATTTTGAATAGTACTTCAAATAATAATAAATTCATAAATACTAAATAATTGTTTTGTTATATTCCCCCAAATAAGAAAAATAAATAAAACTAGACAATTCCCGAGGCAATTGTGAGAGTTGTGATGGATGAATGTAATTTACTCAGAGAGCTGTATTTGTAATTTTTAACTTGGTTCGGTGGAGGGACATTTAGCCGTAGCATTGACGAATTAGTATAATTTGTTAGCATGAAGCAGTTAGCATGTTTCCTTTAGCATAACTGCTTAACATGTAGCCGTTGGCATAATTCGTAAGCATTAAGCAGTTAGCATTTAGCCGTTAGCATGACTTGTTAAATTTCAGCTGTTTGCATATATTGTTAGCATGAAGCAGTTATCATGTAGGTGTTAGCAAAAGCTGTTAGCATGTAGCCTATATCACAATTTTTTTACATGTAGCCGTTAGCATTGATCAATTAGCATGATTTGTTAGCATGAAGCAGTTAGCATGTAGCAGTTAGCATGAACCGTTAACATATAGCTGTTAGAATAATTTGTCAGGATGTAGCTGTTAGCATACTTTGTTAATATATAACTGTTAGCAAGAATCCATATGCATAATTTGTAAGAAAGTAGCAGTTAGCCTGTAGCCGTTAGCATAATTTGTAAGCATGAAGCAGTTAGCATGAAGCAATAATAATTAGACATTATCATAATTTTTCAGCATGTAGCTGTTAGCATAAATTGTCAATATTTTTCTGTTAGCAACTAGCAGATTTGTAAGCAAGAAGCAGTTAACATTGACAAATCAGCATAATTTGTTAGCATGAAGCAGTTAACATGTAGCAGTTAGCATGTAGCCGTTAGCATGAACGGTTAACATATAGCTGTTAGAATAATTTGTCAGGATTTAGCTGTTAGCATACTTTAATATTTAACTGTTAGCAAGAATCAATTAGCATAATTTGTAAGAAAGTAGCAGTTAGCATGTAGCCATAATTTGTATGCATGAAGCTATAATAATTAGACATTATCATAATTTTTCAGCAAGTAGCTGTTAGCATAAATTGTCAATATTTTTCTGTTAGCAAGTAGCAATTTTGTAAGCAAGAAGCAGTTAACATTGTTAATTTGTTAGCATGAAGCATTTATCATTTATCTGTTAGTATGACTCGTTAGCATTTGCTAGCATGTAGCCTTTGGCATTTAGCTGTTATTAGCATAATTTGCTAGCAAGAAGCTGTAAGCATTACTTGTTAACACATATTTGTTAGCATGAATATGTTATTATTATTATGACTCCTTGGCTCTATCTAATCTAGAAGATTATGGCATATTTTTTTATAAAATAATATTTATAAAAATAGTTTACAAAATACATATAAAGTGATGTGATTTTTATTCCTCAAAATTAAAAACACGAATTAAAATTGATACATTATTGAATTATTTCTTAAATAATAGTAAACCTCCCCCCCAAAAACCTGAAATAATGTATAAAATAATATTTATACATATTTTATAAAATAATACAAAAATGTTCTCGGGATCTTTAAAATGTTCTTTTATTTATTTACCAATAAATAATTTTTAAAATAATTCATGGAATTATAATAATTGATTAAAGAATATTCACAAAAATTACATGATTTAAAAAAAATAAATTTATAAAATAATATAGTATTTGTTTTTATTTATTTATTGTACTTTTTTTTATTCTTTTACCCAAATCATAATATAATGATTAAAAATATATATTTAATATATGTAGAAATATATTCTTTAATAATAATTTTACAAAATAAGTAATACGTACAACTACAATTTTTTCTGTGTATTTTTACACATAATAGGAGAAAATAAGGTACAAAATATATATATTTTTCTCTTTTTTTGCAGTAGACCAGACGGAGGACGGTGTCCCTTCGTCTTCCATATCAAGAAAAAGACAAAAAAATGAAAAAAATAAAGAGCCAAGGATCACTGTAAGCTGGAGTTGCACGAACAGGATTGGCCGTCTCGACAAAAGGGGAGGAGCCACGTCTCATCGTCGTCGTCGCAATGGACATCTCAATAAAGTTTCAGGAAAAAAAAAACAGGAAGTCAACGGCAGACACAAAACTCCTTCGAAGACCGTCTTACGATATATTCATCGAATTCAATTTACAAATATTCGCTATTTTTTTCGTTTTGTTTTCCACTTCCTGGTTGAAAAGCGGATTTAAAGACGTTGCTTTTATGAATTGTTCATCAACTGGATTTCCTACGGTGCTTTATCTTCTTTTCAAGGGCAGTGACAAAAAAGTTAGGGCGGAAACGGGCGCTAAATTTGAAGTTCGGATCGGAGAATGGGTGTGGGAATTTTTTTCATTCACACTGCGATTCTTCAGTACAATAAAGGTGAACAGTAAATAATAAAAGGTAGGGTTAAGGTTTTAGAGTAGGGTTAGGTATTAAGGGGTTGACAGGGTTTATGGGTATGTTGCATTCCAGAAAAATGGAAAGTCAGAGTTTTCCAACCTCCGCCACTTAAAACTGTACCCTAGTCCGACTTTGCGACTAGGACCTAAATCCGATTTTCCAATTTCCTGGAATGCAGCGTTTGTATAAGATGTAGGGTTTAGTGTTTGGGGTAGGTTTTAGGGTTTCGCCATGGGTTGAGAAGGTGGTTAGGATCAATAGTAGGGTTACGGGTTGGGTTTAGAGTAAAGGTCTAGGGGTATGGTCAGGTTTTTGGGATAGGTTTTAGATTTAGGGTTGGGGTTAGGGGTGACGTTCAGGGGGGTAAGTTTTAGGTATGGCTAGGTTTATGATTTTAAAATGGTTTAAGGGTAGGGGTTTGGGTTAGGGATAAGGGATTAGAGGTAGAGTTACGGGTTGGGTTTAGAGTAAGGGTCTAGGGTTTAGGTGTAGGTTTTAGAAAAAGGGGTTACGGCTAGGTTTAGGGTATGGCTCAGTTTATGATATCAGGATGGTTTAGGGTTCAGGGATAGGGGTAAGGCATTAGAAGTTGAGTTACGGGTTTAGAGTAAGGGTCTAGGGGTATGGTTAGGGTTTTAGAAGTAGTGTTTAGGGCAAGGTTTAGGGGTTTGGCTAGGTTTATGATTTCAGAATGGTTTAGGAGTAGGGTAGGGGTTTGGGTTAGGGATAAGGGATTAGAGGTAGAGTTATGGGTTGGGTTTAGAGTAAGGGTTTTGGGATAGGTCTTAGGAGTAGGTTTTAGAAAAAGGGGTTACGGCTAGGTTTAGGTTCTGGCTCAGTTTATGATATCAGGATAGTTTAGGGTTCAGGGATAGGGGTAAGGCATTAGAAGTTGAGTTACGGGTTTAGAGTAAGGGTCTAGGGGTATGGTTAGGGTTTTAGGAGTAGTGTTTAGGGCAAGGTTTAGGGGTTTGGCTAGGTTTATGATTTCAGAATGGTTTAGGAGTAGGGTAGGGGTTTGGGTTAGGGATAAGGGATTAGAGGTAGAGTTATGGGTTGGGTTTAGAGTAAGGGTTTTGGGATAGGTTTTAGGAGAAGGTTTTAGAAAAAGGGGTTACGGCTAGGTTTAGGTTCTGGCTCAGTTTATGATATCAGGATAGTTTAGGGTTCAGGGATAGGGGTAAGGCATTAGAAGTTGAGTTACGGGTTTAGAGTAAGGGTCTAGGGGTATGGTTAGGGTTTTAGGAGTAGTGTTTAGGGTAGGGTTTAGGGGTATGGCTAGGTTTATGATTTCAGAATGGTTTAGGAGTAGGATAGCGGTTTGGGTTAGGGATAAGGGATTAGAGGTAGTCATGGGTTAGGGTTTTAGGAGTAGTGTTTTGGGTAAGGTTTAGGGGTATGCCTAGGTTTATGATTTCAGAATGGTTTAGGAGTAGGATAGCGGTTTGGGTTAGGGATAAGGGATTAGAGGTAGAGTTATGGGTTGGGTTTAGAGTAAGGGTTTAGGGTTTAGGAGTAGGGTTTAGGTGTAGGTTTTAGAAAAAGGGGTTACGGTGGGTTTAGGGGTATGGCTCAGTTTATGATTTCAGAATGGTTTAGGGTTCAGGGATAGGGGTAAGGAATTAGAAGTTGAGTTACAGGTATAGAGTAAGGGTCTAGGGGTATGGTTAGGGTTTTAGGAGTAGTGTTTTGGGTAAGGTTTAGGGGTATGGCTAGTTTTATGATTTCAGAATGGTTTAGGAGTAGGATAGCGGTTTGGGTTAGGGATAAGGGATTAGAGGTAGTCATGGGTTAGGTTTAGAGTAAGGGTTTAGGGTTTTGGGATAGGTTTTAGGAGTAGGGTTTAGGTGTAGGTTTTAGAAAAAGGGGTTATGGTGGGTTTAGGGGTATGGCTCAGTTTATGATTTCAGAATGGTTTAGGGTTCAGGGACAGGGGTAAGGAATTAGAAGTTGATTTACGGGTTTAGAGTAAGGGTCTAGGGATATGGTTAGGGTTTTAGGAGTAGTGTTTAGGGTAAGGCTTAGGGGTATGGCTAGGTTTATGATTTCAGAATGGTTTAGGAGTAGGGTATGATTAGGGGTTGGGTTCAAGGAAAGGGGTAGGGGATTAGAGGTAGATTCATGGTCTAGGGGTGTAGTTAGGGTTAGGTTGATGGGTATGTTTGGGATTTCAGTAGGGTTTATGGGTAGTGTTAGGGTCAGGTTCAGGGATAGGGGTAAGGGATTAGAGGTAAAGCTAAAGGGTTGGGTTTAAAGTATGGGTTCAGGGGTATGGTTAGGGTTTAGGGGTAGGTTTAAGTGGTAGGCTTCAGGGTGCGGTTTAGGATTTCTGGACAGTTTAGGTTTAAGGGTAAGGTAGGGGTTCAGTTTAGAGTCTAGGGATAGGTTTTAAGAGTAAGGTTTAGGGGTATGGCTAGGTTTAGGATTTATGGTAGGGTTCACCCACAAAAAAATTGTATCCATGGTCATCCGGATGTGAAAGTCACTCATTCCCTGCCAGAGACAGCTACAGACATCACAATATTTTTGGGAACTTGGTTGAATCAAATAATTTTCTGAAGACATCCGTCATCACAAACTACATTCGAATAGGCAGAGCACAAATTAATTGCTGCTAATATTTTACCCTCACCAATTCCTTCATCCTCGTTTTCACGATTTGTAACTTTTTCCGAAAACGCCGTCCCGACATTGGTCAGTTGTCTAAAACCGTCTCTAGAAAAGATCTCACACAGTTCGTAAAAAAAAAAAAGTTTCTGGTGGGTCACGGTGTTACCGGGTAGTTTTCTAATCTGCACTTAACCAGCACTTAACCGATTATACTTCCCCACTTCCCCTTCATTTTTTTTTTTTTTTTGCTGGTCAAAACCCGCTTCACGTACCCGCATCAGTGATTGGGCGAGGAACGACCCATCGAGCATGTGCCAAAATCATTCCGCCATCTTTGTAGTTCCAGCCTGTTTTATTCCTTTTATTAGAAGAAGAAAAAACTATTTTGGAAAGATTTTATTTAAGGTTTAAAAAAAAAGAAATAGTGTAATTTTTGTAAAGTGGGCCTTATTAATGGAATATATTTGGTTTTAAGAACCGTATACGTATATATATATATTTTTGTTGTTTTTGTTGACACACTCCTGGAGAGTTATTTTTTGTGCGTTTGTCGTCCATTTGTCACTTTTTCCCCTTTTTTGTGCGACTTGTGCCGTTTGCGGTGCCAAAGAAAGAAGCAAGCGCACAAATAAACTTTTAGGACCATAGCGAAAGAGGGAAGGGGCTTTTTTTTCCATGTTCATTGACTTGTAATCACAGTAAAAATGCTTTTACGAGTTTGTACGGGCTGCCAAAGCTGGGGAGGGGGCGGCTGCTGACTTTTTTTTTTTCTTTCTTTTCTCGACTTAATCCATTGTGCATGTTTTAACTCTGGTGTGGCATGTAGGTAAGCTGCCAAGTGTACAGCAAGACCATATGTATTCTAATAAAAAATAAAAGGCAAGCCATTTGTAACACGCTGACTGGGAGCTAAATGTGTGATTTTCTTTTTTTCTTTTTAATACTTTTTGAGTTTTCGCTTCGCTCGGCAGGTTTGCGGGAGAGGAATGCGAAAATCAGCGGTTCATTTCCGGGGAATGCAGGTGTTCTTTTTTTATAATCCTCCTGCAAGTTGATGGATACACTAAAGTTTGGCTCATTTAGATATCTATCCATCCATTTTCCGCCACTTATTCACACTAGGGTCCCGGGGAGCTGGAGCCCATCCCAGCTATCTTCAGGCAGTGGGCAGGGGACACCCTGAACTGGTTGCCAGCCAATCGCAGGACACACAGGGACAGCCAATTCACTCGCTCATTCACACCTAGGGACAATTTGGACCGGCCAATTAACCTGACATGCATGTTTTTGGAATGTGGAGGGAAACACACACAAGCACGGAGAGAACATGCAAACTCCACACAGGAGGTTCAATCTCATGACCTCAGAACTGTGCCGCACACGCGCTAACCACTGCGCTGCCGTGCTGCCCTTGTTTAAATATCTCATCTCATTAGCTGCATCGCTTATCCTCAGTAGGGTCGCGGGGGTGCTGGAGTCCATCCCAGCAATCATCGGGCAGTGGGCAGGGGACACCCTGAACTGGTTGCCAGCCAATCGCAGGGCGCACGGGGACAGACAGCTCGCTCGCTCATTCACACCTAGGGACAATTTGGACCGGCCAATCCACCTGAAATGCATGTTTTTGGAATGTGGGAGGAAACCGGAGTGCCCGGAGGAAACCCACGCAAGCACGGGGAGAACATACAAACTCCGCACAGGAAGTCCGGTAGCTGGATTTGAACCCACACAGAAGGTTCCCAAGACCTTAGAACTGTGCCGCACACGCGCTAACCACTGCACCCTTGTTTAAATATATTTATTCTTATTTAATCTATTTTTTTGTTATTCCTATTGTAGCTGATTTTAGATAAATTTGTTCAGTTTAGGTAAAAATGTCCTTATTTTCTCATACTTTTTTATAAAATTTTACAAAATATTTCAAAGATGGCAGATGTTATGTATAGTTTTTACCATTTTTCTCTGTTAAACAAATTAAAATATCTAGAACAGGGGGTGTCAAACAGGCGGATCAGGCTCGCAAAGGGATTAAATCAGGCCCAGGAGATAACGCTGAGGGAAGCACAAGAGAAAAACGAGCTGCAGGTTGAAAAATGTCCACTTGATGTTGCCAAAGTAAGGTGCTTCTCACAGACGCTGTAGTTGTTTTTTTTTTTTCTCTGTCTCTCTCTCTCTCTCACTCTCTCTTTACCTTTCTCTCCCTCTTCCACCCTTTTTCTCTCTATCGCTGTCTCTTTTTCGTTTTCTTTGTTCCTCTTTGTCTCTTTCTCTCTCTGTCTTTTTACCTTCTTTTGTTATCTTTCTCTCTCTTGCTTTCCCCTTCTTTCTCTCTTTCCTTGTCCCACACTCATTTTCTCTCCCTCTTTCTCTTATTTATAGTGACATTGGCAACATTTTCTGCAGCACCATTTTCAAGCTAAAATTTTATCTTCCCAATTTTCACGTCATTTTTCACACAAAACAATTGTATGAGCTTTTAGAATAAACAATGTTGAAATGTAACAAAAAATCCACAAAATGTGTTATTTCGTTCATTAACTAAATCATTCCTCAAAGATGAGTAAATTGGTTATTATATGTCCTGTGACTTTCATGTAAAAAAAATCTCATTCTTGGGAAAAGTGTTAAGCCCCAGTGTAATATTTGACCACTAGATGGCACTGTGGTGTCTGGTGCGAACGAGGGCCAGTGCCACAGAGAACAGCAGGATGCCAGACAAACATAGCGGTGACTTCAATGGGGATTTCACTGTTTTTGAAATATTATGATTTTTAGGAAAGATAAACAATGCTCTTTTGTACCAGTAGGAGGCACTTAATACACACTGTCCCTTTAAGATTATGACAACAGTGATGACTTCCAAATTCAAACGAGTTTCGATCTTTTAATAACAACAAAATGACGGCAAACACGATTTAGAAGATCTTCTTTCCTTACAAACTATACTACACCTAATTTAGGACTTCTCCGTCTACAAATCTTGACCGGCTCGTTTTCAGACAAAAAAGAAAAAGTCCGTGCTTCCACGATAAAGTCTTATTTCACATCATCCAGGCCACATTTCATTCGGAATGTCGAGGAGGGAAGCAAAAAAATCCAGAAACCTCCGCGTCTCAGACGGTGGGGGCGATGGGCGTGGCTTGGGGCGGGTTGCTGGGGGCGGTGGGCGTGGCCTGCCGGGGCAAGGTGTACATGGCGCCCAGGAACTGATCGGCGATCCGGCCGGCCTCGCGGAGGCCGCTCAGAAGGGCGCCGTGCACCGTCGCCGGGTAGTTCCTGATGGTGTGCTCGCCCGCGAAAAACAGGCGAGGCACGGGCTGGAGGGGAAAACACATGGAGTTTTATATATATATATATATATATATATATATATATATATATTTATGTAGATGTAGTATAGATTTCATTATAGATATATAGATATAGTTATCGTGTTCACACATACATACATAATTACAAAGTTTCATACATGCACATACAGGTAGTTTTATATATGCAGACATTCAGGAGTAGTTATATACAAACACACAACGAAGTACTCTCGGGTAGTTTTCTATACTCACACGTGCTAGCGGGTAGTTTTGTATACTCTCACACTCTCGGGTAGTTTTACATATGCAGACATTCAGAGGTAGTTACATATATACAGAGATTAACTCAAGGGTAGTTTCCTATATATATATATATATATATATATATATATATATATATATATACATAGACACAACCAAGTACTCTCGAGTAGTTTTGTATACTCACACATAGTTTTGTATACTCACACGTGCTCTCGGGTATTTTTGTATACTCTCGTGTGCTCTCGGGTAGTTTGTATACTCACACGTGCTAGAGCGTAGTTTTATATGTGCAGACATTCTGGGGTAGTTTTATATATACAGAAATTAACTCATGGGTAGTTTTATTTATATATATATATATATATATATATATATATACACACACACAACAAAATACTCTCGGATAGTTTTGAATACTCACACGCTCTCTCGGGTAGTTTGCATACTCACGCGCGCTCCCAGGTAGTTTGCAAACTCACGCGCGCTCCCTTGTAGTTTGCATAGTCGCGTGCGCTCCCAGGTAGTTTGCATACTCACGCACGCCTGCTCCCAGGTAGTTTTTTACACTCGGGCGCGCTTTCGGGTAGTTTTGTATACTCTCACCAGCTAGCGGGTAGTTTGCATACTCTCACGAATTCTCGGGTCGTTTGCATACTCTTACGCATTTTCGGGTAGTTAGCATACTCTCGCGCACTCTCAGGTAGTTTTGTATACTCTCGCGTGCTCTTGGGTAGTTTTGTATACTCAAACGTTCTCTCGGATAGCTTGCATACTAACACGTTCTCTTGGGTAGTTTTGTATACTCTCACGTGCTAGCGGGTAGTTTGTATACTCACGTTCTCTCGGGTAGTTTTGTATACTCACACATTGTATCGGGCAATTTGCATACTCTCACGTCTTCTCGGGTAGTTTGTATACTCACGTTCTCTCGGGTAGTTTTGTATACTCACACATTGTATCGGGCAATTTGCATACTCTCACGTCTTCTCGGGTAGTTTGTATACTCACACATTGTAACAGGTAATTCTGTATACACTCACGCACTCTTGCGTAGTTTTGTATATTCACACATTGTATCAGGCAATTTGCATACTCTCACTCGTTCTCGGGTAGTTTGTATACTCACACATTGTATCGGGTAATTTGTATACTCTCACGCACTCTCGGGTAGTTTTGTATACTCACACATTGTATTGGGTAGTTTGCATACTCACACATTGTACCGGGTAATTTGCATGTTCTCTTAGGTAATTTGTATACTCTCACGCAGTCTCGGGTGCTTTTTTTATACTGACATATGTTTGCAGGCTCTTTTGTAAACTCACAAGTGCTCGCTGGTAGTTTTTTATACTCACACGTTCTCCCTGGAACTTTAGTATACTCACACGTTCTCTCGGGTAGTTTTATATTCTCACACCTACTCGCAAGTACTCTTGTATACGCACACGCACGTAGATGCATTTTATATGCACACATGAACATAGGAAGTTTTATTTGTATGCAAGTTGTATAAGTATGTCATTTCACATAATATAAATTCCATACCGTACTTTATAAAATCCTCTAAATGATTATCAAATTGAGCAGTCACCTGCGAAGCTCCGGGTATGGCGGGCCCGGGCGTGATGGGTTGCGCCATCAGGTCGTAGTCGTTTCCCGAGGATCCGGCCGCCACGTACGAGTAGGAACCCCTGGCCCAGGGGTCGGCTCGCCAACGCGTCACCACCGTTTCCTTGGGCTGCCGCGGCAACGGAGGCGGTTACCGGGGGCGACCGGCGGGGGAGAGACGGGAACCGTTTTACCTGCGGTACGGCGCTGCTTCCGAAGATGCCTTTGAGGATGGCCAGGCAGCGTCCCACGATCACGTCGTCGCTGATGTTCTCCATGATGCCCGCCGCTTCGCCCGCCATCAGGGCCAAGAGGATGGGCGCTGACGGGCACAAGGTAACCAATGATCCTTTGTATATACACCGGAAATTCATGACATTCTAAACGCCGACTTCAGACACGACCTATTCGTTTTTTAAATTCGTTTCTGCAAAGTGGATGGTCGCAAGGTTGCCGGGGGCGACTACAGATTCATGCCGGAGTGCGTTTAATCTTTCAATCCACTGATCTTTTGCTTTTTTGTTGGACTTATTTTCACTTCTATTTTTTGCATGTTTCTCAGAGGATCTGTGTCTAAATTGCCAAACTAGAATTGTAAATAGTTTTTTCCCTGCATTTGAACCTTTGTAGGACTGAAGGATTGAGTGTTAGACTTTCAATCTTTTCGTACGTAAAAAGCTCAAATTGATTTGTATTGTGAATATTTCAAATGAAATTTCATGTGTTTCGCAGGGATCCCCTGGAAAATGTTATTGCTAATTATTAAATAATTTTGGTGCATTATGTTTTTCTATAATTAACAAAATAACGTTAAAAATACAAAAACCTGAGGAGCCATTTAGGAGCCCAAGGTTCTTCTCAGTGAGCCAAGCCAAAAGAGCCCGTTTTCTTAATAGAGCTGTCCTCTTGGGTTCGACCGGTAGAAGACAAAGCCACCAGAGCATCTGTGTCTTGTAATTTTCACCACTTTGTAACTTCCGCCCTGCTTTATTCCTGGACCCTGGCTATTTCAGCTGAAAATGAAAATCTCCATTCTGATCCCTGTTTATAGCATGATCCGTAGAGTCACGCTCCAGAGAAACATGGTAATGGCAACAATTTTAAAGACTTCACCCAAATTTCAAACTTTTTCCAGGCCTTGAAAAGATTAAAGCTCAAGCATTTTCGATGATTTCAAGCACCCGTACGAACCCTGGGCTAAAGACGTCAAAAGTCTGTTCTGAATTTTTTGTCATTGACAGTTTGAGACATCAATTCTCCATGTTTTTTCCATTGAAGTAGGCTGGCTGTGAAATAACCAATTTGAAAGTCAATGAGTGACTCACATAAATGTGCAGATGAATGAATGAATAAGAATGAGTCAGCGGACCAGCACCTGAAGCATGTGATCATCTGCATCGACCAGCCAGCTGAGATTGGAAGCTGCGTTGTGAACTGTTTTAAATATTACCTATGTTTTATTTGTATTGATGTTCACTACATTTTGTGTATTGTTATCCAATGCAACATCTCTTGCAGCCTGGTCATCCTAGAGGGGGGGGATTACCACTTCTCAAGGTTTTAATTTTCCCCTCATTCTGAGGTTTTTGAATTTTCCCTTGCCCGCATGTCGGTTTCAGATCAGGGGATGGCGTCATTGTAGCCTGGGAGGACCTCTGAAACATTTTATGATTAAGGGTGTCACAAATAAATGTGCCTCGACTTGAAATGGACGGACAAAATGGATGTCCCTATAGAGTAAGGTTGTGATCTTGGCAGAACCAGTGGGGAAATGTCTAGTACAGGAAAGTAACACTTTGTGTCCTGATTCTTGATCAACTAGCGCATCAGTCAATATTGATTGGCATATACACAGGTGTACAACTAAAGCATTCTCAAAACAAAACTCAATATACTTTACTGACTAAAATTCAGAAGCCCATACAATCGCAACAGCTCGTACACAGGCAGAGCTATACGACTGATCTTAAGCTCTCCCATCCCTTGCGCAAACGACAAAGTGATTGCTGTTACCATATGAAAAAATTATTACATATGCTTACACTAGTTATTAACTAAATTGGAGTGCACAATGACAGTTATTGGACTGACTACAGCCTTAATTGACATCAGTTTTTGTCCTGATAGGAAATATATACCTGCTAATTAGTCACCTACATCCATACTAAAATATTCAATCAGCCGACACTACTTGTTATAAAGATTTATATCCTTTATGCATAATGATTTTTCGATGTAGTAGTGGAAATACTTAGTCTCCTCTGCATCATTTTGTTACGTGCGCAAGGAATGGGAGAGCTTAAGATCAGTTGCATGGCTCAGTTTGTGTACAGGATGTCGTGATTGCACAAGCTGAATATTATGGATTACCCCACTTTTTTTTTTTAATGTATGAATATATATATATATATTACAAATACATATTTTTTGTTTTTACCTTTATAGAGGTTCCAAAAAAGGAATAGCTCCCCCCGGCTGGCGGTGGTGGAGCCCACATGACCAAAGAGGTTAACGCTGGGGTCCCAGAAGACCCGGTCAAAGCACAGCACCACCTGCAGACACATTAAGGAATAAAATAGAATACAATTGTCTTTATTGTCATTGATATCAATCTGTTGAAACATTATATGTAACAAGATCAGACATGGCACACTCCAGGGAAAGAAAAGAAGGTTTTGTGTAAGCGCCCTCTGCTGGAGGAAAGTGACTCTGCAGTCCACTGCGTCATTGGGCACTGCGGCAGGGCAGCAGAGGACACTCCACTTCCCTTATTGCAGTAGTGATGCACTTATTCTCTTACTTTTAGATTAAGGAGAAATTTAGTGCAACAAAAATGGCAATCTAAGGATGAAATAGGTCTGTATACACATTCAGCCCTTCAAGGTCAAAAGGACACTGCAGCAAAATGATGCTCAAGTGATGACATGGGATACAAAGTATTTCTTTTGCAGTCTAAATCCTACAATCTATAGGAAGGCTAAAACCATTTGCAATACACAACACAATGTAGTTTTTGGACTAATTGGGGCACGACATACTCACTGTAAAGTAAATAATGATAACCTAAATTGGGTTTCCCTTTAAAGCCCCAGTGTGTATATAGAGACTCCGAGTGGTGTAAAAATTCTTTAATCATTTACATAAAATATTATTGATTTAAATAAGCAAACAAACCGCCGAGTCCTACATGTGATGGTCACAGAATCCCACCATTTAGGCTTTTGTTTAAAAAAAAAAAACGATTTCCTTCTCTAGCCACTTATGTTAGTCACTTGGCTGCAGCTATAGTTATTGTTAGCTGCTCCCCCTTCATTCTTCAGTGTCACTTGCTTTCCAGTGCTGAGGCCTACTTCTGATGGTCGCGGAGTCCCGTTTGCAGACATCTCTCACTTTATTCCCGCTGTTTCCTTCTCTAGCCACTCATATTAACCACTTGGCTGCAGGTAATGGCTCACAGCTATTGTAATTGTTAGCTGCTACTTCTTTGACCTTCAATTTTACTTGCTTTCCAGTGCTGAGATCTGCTTGCAAAGGCCACTAGCCTTATTTTTCAAGCATCTTCTACCTTTTCCCCACTGTTTCATTCTCTAGCCACTCATGTTAACCACTTGGCTGCAGGTTATGGCTCACTGCTATGGTTAGCTGCTCCTTCTTCGTTCCTTAGTCTCACTTGCTTTCCAGTACTGAGCCCTGCTTGTGATGGACACAAATCCCCGTTTTCCAGGCATCTTCAGATTTTTTTCTCACCGTTTCCTTCTCTAGCCACTCGGCTGCAGGCTATGTTCCATCACTGGGTTTAATGATTAAGAGTCTCTTGCAATCTTTTACTGGCTTTTCTGGTAGCTTCTCCTATGCTAGGTGCAAACGTTTTCAGCTACTCTGCGTGTATCCAGCAAACTCTTCTTTTATTGTTGCTGGCTAGGAGTAACAGCGGCTTTTATGTACTGTTGCTGGCTGAAATTTGTTGTTGGTCACATATGAAAATAAGGAAGTATGCTTCAGAATTTTGCAGAGTGGTATCTTTTTTCGAAATGACACAGCTCCATTCTAAGATACATCGACCTCTGGTGATGAATGATTCCACACTGTCACTTTATAGTTAGGTTCATTTTGAACGTTTGAATTGGTGCTCATTGTCAAACAATAGACCTGTCATAATTTGGAGGGTAACTATCACAAACTACTGGTAGCAGTTTATTATGTGACCTTTTTTTTTTTCCGTCAAATAACTTAATGATTTATTCTTGTCCGCAAATTTTGCATGAATCATATTTTCCGGACTAGAAGTTGTAATTTTTCATAGGCCAGGGGTACAACTGCCAACTTATATGTAAAATGAACACATTATTATATCATTGAGTTTTAAATTGTTCTTACTGGTATATTATTTCACAAGTTATCTTCACTGCAAGAAAAAAAAACGGAAGAGAGCGCTATAGGACTGTGTTGATTATTTAAACAATGCTGGTCATCTAAGAGGGGCTGAAAAAAATGGCACCAAAAAGATAATCATATCCTGCGGATATTTATGATCAATATTGCCAGATATTTAAAGTTTGGGTTGTTCTGGAGAAAATGGCCAGAATTAATCACTCTGATTTCTGACCCATCATGGCCAAAATAACAATAAAAATTCTAAGCGACCTGTATTATTATTATTTATTTATTTATGATACTTGGTCAATAAATGGTTAATTATGCATTTTTTTGACTGGTGCCACTTATACTCCGGAGAAGCTTGCACTCTGGAAAATACAGTACTACAAGTTAATTTAAATATTTGCTGGTTGGGTTAATTGTCCGGAATTGATAATTGTTCAGAACAATGGAGATTTCATTTCTTGTGCTCCACTACTAGATTTAACTAGGTCACATATTACCAGCTCATAAATTGATGGGTATAACCGTTTTAATAAAAAGGGAACGCAACGTCCGCTCTCTTTCCAACTCCCTGCACTTTCTCCACTTACCTTATTGAGATTTCCGAAGCCCATCCTCTGTATGGCGGAGGTCTTCCACTCAGGCAGTGGCGGCACAAACTGCACGGCGGGCGGCTGCTGCTTCAGCACGCCCAGCGGCAACGTGCACAGCACGGCGTCGCACTTGTAAATGAAGGTCTGCGTGGCCGAGCGAGTGTTTACGGCAATCACCTCGCAGCCTGCAGAGTGGGATTTGGCATGTAAAAACGTTGGCATTTTGTAAATATTTGGAGGCGTCGGTCACTTACCGGACGCCGTGTATCGAACCTGCCGCACGGCCGTGTTGAGTTTGATGTCCAAACCTTCGGCAAGCGCCACCGGCACGCACGAGTAGCCGTTTCGGACAGTCAGGTGGCTGCCGGTAAACTCGAAGTCGTCGTCCTGCAAAAGGGGTGTAAGCCAAGCTGTTTGAGGTCCGAAACAAAAAGCCTACCTGATCCCAGTGTTTGAGCGAAAGGGTCGAGAGGGGTGTGGCATTGGCAAACTCCAAATTGGCAAAGTGCCAGTCCAGGATTTGACGATCTCTGGACGACAGGTAGACGTCACTGCAGGCCAAAGATAGGAACACGGTTTAAAATATTTTTTAAAGATTTTTTTTTCCTTCTCCTAATATTAAATCTATAATTAAATATACAATTTCTATATGAACGTTGACTTGAGAGTGTAAAACAAATATATACTGTATGTATACATTATATATTACTGTATATACTGTATGTATATCTTGTACCCACACAGATTATTTTGCTAAATTCAAGGATTAGTTTTCTGAATATTTTATTTTACACCTTAAAATTGGAAAAATAACACTGAAAAATCAGAATATTTGATTTTTTAACTTTTTACATATTTTATGTAATCTATTTTAGATTTTAATCTTAATTTTCTGTTTAGTCACATTTTTTTTACTAAAATAGAACAAATTTTACGTCTTATGAGGCAAAAAAAAAAAAAAAAGTCATTTATTTCGATGGAATTTTTTACCAAACTGCGGCGTTTCATTTTTTAAATTTTAAGTATTTTATATGTATTTTTAAATAAAAATGAGAGAAAAGCCAAAACTATAAACAATTAAATACAATTTGTACAAAAAGTTTTATACAAGAAAAATAAATAATAAACATAGTTTTAATACCAAACTATTTTTGTTAATATAGTCATGAATTTCCCTTCGGGGATGAATAAAGTATCTATCTATCTATCTATCTATCTATCTATATTTCGAAAAAATATATTATTTCAGTATTTTTTTAATTTATATTTTATAGATGCTCTTTTCATTTGAAATATAAAAGAAAATTCTTCTTAAAATTAAGAAATATTATAAATAATTCTGTTTATTGTAAAATATTGGAAAATAAATCAAAATGATTGTAAAACAAATATAATTCATAAAAACCAACTTTTTTCCTCAGATAATTGAGCTAATTTTAAGTATTTCATAAGTATATATTTTTGAAAATAAAACGAATAAGAGAAAAGCCAAAACCATAGCCAAATAAATATAATTGGTAAAAAAAATATATTTTTATAACAGATCATTTATTTTTCAGTTTAAGCATTATGTATCCTATTTTACAAGAAAAATAAATAACATACTTGTAATATCAAACTATTTTTTAAATGGTCATGTTTCTGAAAAAAGATTATATCAGCATTGTATTATTTTTTTTACTTATAATTTATAGATGCTCTTTTCATTTAAATTATAAAAGAAAATTATTCTCAAAATTAAGAAATATTATAAATAATTATATCTATTTAAAAAAATTGGAAAATAAATCAAAATTATTGTAAAACACATTTAATTCATAAAAAAACTTTTTTCCTCAGATAATTGAGCTAATTTTTAAAACAGAATTCCTCCTTTTTATCAAATAATAATTAATGATGCTAGAAAAATAAGTTTTTAAGAATTATACTACTGTATAAGGATTTTTTCCCATTAGATATTATCGTTTTGTCAAGAAACAATATTTAATGTGCACGTTTAAACTGATAAGCCGACAAACAAAAACAGAGAGGAAGAAAAACACACATAAATACCTAGGTGGGTTGGCCTCCAACTCCTGGAGCTTCTCCTCCAACTTCCCCTGCTGCTCCTGCAGCTCATCGTACTCCTGCGCAAAGCACAAAAAACATTTTTGTTCCCCTAGTTTGCCATATTTTGTATCACACACCCAAAAAAATGAGTTGCAGGCCAGTATAGGAATGTTTTAGACACCATCTAAAAGGTCTTTCTTTTAAAACACCCGCAGAAGTGATTTGTCTGCACACGCCTCCAAAATAAAATTCCTACTACTGCTGCTAATAATACATCCATTGAAAGGATAAAACCACTTAAACATAGTCCGCCTGAGTTAGTAAGATAATGTCCGGTCAGTAAATATATCCACTGCTACCAATTACAATCTTTAGCAAATCTAATTTGGCCTTAAAGTAGCCTCCAACGCATGTAAAGCCACAATGGTCGCTTAGAAAAGCCAGCTCGTGTTCGCTCCTTGACCGGAACAATGTAATTGAAGCCTTGGCTCAGACGTCTGAGTTTGGATTTCGCTGAGGAATCCGTCGCCGCTTTTTAACAAGCGCCGAGCAGACGAAAAATTCCCACAGGCGCATCTCAAAGTCTTCCGTCAAAAGTGCAAGTTGCCGTAGCAACTCAATATTGAGTTGCTGTGAGTTTATGAACCCTTTCGCTGGATGTTTGAGGTCTACGGAGGTAAATTTTGAAATGATTTAAAGTGACAGTGTATAATAATTTACCGCTAGATGTCGGTTTTGCTGAGAACAGAGCTGAAGCATGTGCGTTTGATAAAGAAAAACTACGGAAGCCTTAAAGATACCAGATGACAAAGTTCAGGAGGCCTATGTTCATAATTTCTTGCAAAAATGAATTTCAGACAACATGAAAGCTGGTGTTAATCCTTGCTAGTGATGACAGAAGACATCCGATTCACCCAGAGAAGCTGGAAAGAGGCAATTGCTGGGAATGGTAAGAGCTGGTGTAAGCGTAAGGTTCTTACACCTTGTTCATGGCCAAATTCAAGCACTCTAAGAATTTTCGAAACCAATTTTCTTATTTATCGAGTAATATCAAAATTACAAAAAAATCCAATGAGAATCATGCATTTTTCCAGAGCCACAAATATATCTGTGATTTACATCTGCTATTATTAATCTAACATGTGCCATTAGTCTCTCACACTGCTCTGGTGTAATTTTGGGTATTCTTCTTCCAGCCTCCTCCACAGTTCGGTGATTGAAGCGAGTTTCTTGACCATAACTTTGTCACCAATAATTTTTTTCCATTGGTTCTCTATTGGGTTAGGATCAGGACTTTAAGGAAATTCTTTACCCGTTTTGCTGTGTGACATGGAACATTGTCCTGCATGAAGACTGCAGGTTGATTGGTAAGAAACCATGTGCTGTTGAAGACGGTTCTGATATACATTTGCATTCACTCAGCCATGTTTAGTATAAAAGGCCCGACGCCTGCTGCAAAAAATATGCCCCAAACCATGACACCTCCTCCTCCACCTTTTACTGACTTTTTTTTTTTTTTTTACAAACTTTGGGTTTAGTCTTTCTCCAATGTGTCGCCGAAACTAATGCTTCCTATCAGACCCAAACAAATTAAATTTGCTTTCATTACTAAGGTAAACGCTGAACCAGTTCTCCTTTGTTTAGACGACATGCTCCTCAGCAAAGATCAGTCTAGTTTTTTGATTTTTTTTTTTTTTTTTGCTAATGAGAGATTTGATCACTGCAGTGTGGGCCTTCAGTCCAAATGCTCTTAAACAGCGAGACACTGTATAGCGAGACAGATCCTTACCATGTTCAGCATTGAACTAGCAAGCAATCCAGCTGCAATGATTTGTCCTCTTTTAAATTTGTCTTTCGTGGATGACCAGCCTTATTGGGCGACTCGCATGAATTTGTAGTTTTGTAGACATTCAATATTCTTGAAATCACAGATTTGGAATGATCAACTTGTCTTGCGATGGCTGATGGGGTCATCCCTTTCGTTTTCATCTGGACAACCTGCTGCCGAGGGCTTTCAGTCACTTTAAAACGGCCCACCATCTTGCAGAGTCAGTGAAACTGGTAGTTAGAATGCCAGTTAAATAGGGGTCTGCAGATAATCGCAGATATAAGCACCATGCTCTAGATTAGCGCCATTAAGTGGGAGGCACCTGAAAGTGTTCGCTAATTTTAATCAGTGCATTTTTGGCAAAATATGTGGGTTATTTTTTAAGTGCCTGAACCATTTTGTGACAAAGCATTGTAGTAGCATGGGATACACACTACAAAATGTACTTAAACTGTTGAGCAGTGAAGATGGCTTTTTTTTCTCCCAGAATCACAATTGTTTCTAAAATGTTCTCTAATCTCCAGTGTACATGGGTTTTTGACTATTATCTTAATCAATAACGTAGTATTTTTACAACACTAGAGGTCACTATAGAATTCACACCAGGGCTATAAGAATGAAATCTTTTTGAAGTTTAAGAGTAAAATGTTTTTGTCGTCTCACTTTGCAAAGCGTCGTCAAGTCTCTGTGCTTGCTCTTCACCAGGAACTCCGCAGTGATGTCCCGTGGAGGTTTGACTTCACTGGCCTCTTTAAACTGCTGATGGAGCTCCTTCACGCGTTCCTTGGTGGACACCATCTGGACAGGAGAAAAAGAAATGAATACGTAAATAAATAAGGTAAGCGTCGTATTTCAGTTCTTGAAATGATTTCAAGGTGTATTTGCGGGGAAGCTGCCCACTTTATTGAGAAGATCTCTGAGCTCTTCTTGTGTCTTCACGATCTTGTTCCAGTGTTCGATTTGCTCATCTTTGACATGCTTCTCTTGCAGCCTACAGAAAAATCATTTGATATCTATTAGTATTTGGAAAACGTTAATTTTATGAGGTTGACAAATTAGAACACGTATGCTGTCAATTGTCTGCTTGTTACCAAGGCTGTAATGATATCCATCTCTTATAAAGCCTTTTTGCACCCAGCCACAAGAATTTTCATCGCGTGTCATAGAAGTAGTTTCCAAGTCCAAGAGATGAAAATCGTCATCAGTTTTTTCTTTTCTCCCAGTGTCTACTTTAGAATGAAATACACCCGTTTTTTACTTTGATGTGATAATACAAAAAATATTCCAAGAGATTTAAAAGATTAGACATTTTCAAAAAGTAGCAAGGTCATAGAACTCCCTCTGTTCCCAGTCTCAGCTACTTTAATCCAATCTAGTTTGAAATCAAATCAATTTGGCTGTACTCACTGTATGACCACCTCCAGGGCCTGCCCCAGGGAGACGGGCTTGTTGTTGAGGAAATTAAAGTCCAGCTGGTGGCTAAGAAAAGAGGTGGCTTCCAGCAGTCTGTTGAATTCCTGTTCCACCATCTCGTCTTTCTCTTTGGGCACCTAAACATGCAAAATAGTTATAAATAACAGCATGGTTGGTAACCGTTGCCAAACATGATATAATTTTAAAGGGATGTAGATATTCATCCATCCATCCATTATCTGAACCGCTAATCCTCAGTAGGGTCGCGGGGGAGCTGGAGCCCATCCCAGCCATCGGGCAGTGGGCAGGGGACACACTGAACTGGTTGCCAGACAGTCACAGGGCACACAGAGACAGACAACTCACTCGCTCATTCACACCTAGGGACAATTTGGACCGGCATATTAACCTGACATGCATGTTTTTGGAATGTGGAAGGAAACTGGAGTGCCCGGAGCAAACCCACTCAAGCACGGGGAGAACATGCAAAGGTTTGATCTCATGACCTCAATACTGTGCCGCACGTACGCCAACCACTGCGCGCCGTGCGGCCATGTAGATAATCATTCAAAATGTAATTATAAATACGGTTTACCCCCGGGATACGGAATCCCCATCGTACAACATTTTCTCTTTACGGTGTGGAATGAGATGTTTTTTCAGCTCCTCTTTACTGCATTTTCCCGCTATACGACATCAGCAACCAATTATTTGGCATGCCCAAAAACGTTATAAAATTCAAGCTTGTGTTCTTGCGTAGGATAGTAATTTACGTCACTAACATCCCTCTCTGCTAATGGTCGACGTCATATAAAATGCTAGTCTTCTATTGTGTTGCGTCACGGTATCACGAAAAGCCTAAATGCTATTAGCTGAACTACCTCCCACGAAGCCTTTCCATTTGTGAATATCAGGATCATCCAAGACTTGCAGTGATGCCAAGGGGAAAAGCAACAACACGATACCATAGAAACGACGTTTGCTCGCATTAGCAAATTACGTCAGGTTTCTATCCTCCACTATAAGAGAATTTTAAAGTACGATCCCCGTGAACGCATTATTGTCGAATCCCGGAGGTCTACTCAAATAGGAACATGCAAAGTCATTTTTAACATAAACACTGCAGGGACAGAGCCCCGCTCCGCAGATGGTCACAACAAAGATATTTTACTTTCAACCAACACAATAACAATCAGTAACTGGTATTCCCATTTAATTGGGCTAATAATTCTAAAAAAAAGCCAGCAGAATGAGAAAGAAAATGTTTTTGCTTCCCCAATGATATTCAGGACATGAAATAATTATGCAAGTAAACTAATACATACACTAGTGCACCGTTCTCCCTTCAGTTGGTCAGTGGTGGTCCAAAGAGAGAGGGGAGGAAAGAAAAAATATTAAGTCAACATAAGGAAAACATGCATTTATTTCATTTGTGAAAGCTCAAAAGCCTTTGACCTAGACATCCCATTACTGTCGTCTTAGAGAAGACTTGATAATATTAGACAGATGTTTTTGCTTCTGCTCTGGAAGTGAAATAAAACCCTTGATTTTTTTCATAGATGTGCTTAAGAAATAGCAAGTCAGGGGCCTAATGGCGTCTCAAATTGTGTAACAGAATAATTCCAAATTTCTAAAACTATCAGTCTTAAAAGAAATCATGTGTGTAGTGTACATGCCTATTTAAATTAATGTCTTATTTTTACCCCACTAGGGGTCTCTGTACAATGCACTCTAGGGCTTTACAGATTTAATGACTGCACACAATGCTTTAGAAACAAATGCCACTGTACAAGGAAATGCAAATCATGGTAATTGATTGCACGTATGCATTTCTAGTCACTTTTCACATAGTACTCACAGCCTGGCCATTGGCTTCATACAGCGGACACTTCTGTTTGATTTTGGCCAGCTCCATGTTAACCTGTTTACTGACCACGGCCATGGGATTTCCCCCTGAACAAGTGCACAGACCACGTGGCGCAATTTTTTAAAACAGTTAAAAAGCACACTCTACAGGTGGAAAAAAATGTGGTTGAAGAAACACATACCCAAGCCCGTTACCACCATGGCGCCCAGATCTGCAACATAGTTTCCCTTCCTAAATGTGGCCACCCTGCCTCCGACACGGTCCTACCAACAAGATAGCAAACAAATAAAATACAAACCCAAAACATCAGATTCATTGAGTGGCAAACACACCCTGGCTTCTAATACGGTGACATCCATTCCGAAGCTTTGCAGTTGGCGGGCGGCACCCAGGCCGGACACGCCTCCGCCGATCACAATCACCTTTCCAGTCTTTTTGGCTGTAAAGAAGTACAGATAATAGATGGGTGGGGCATAACAATGTAAAATATAGTAATATTTAAGTTAAAGTGTTTCTCCTAGAATCCAAACATGTGCAATTTGAAATGTGTAGGTGTAAAAACTCTTTGTTATTTTTGTTAAGTAACTTAATGCTGCATAGATACTGTATTTTCCGGACTACAAGGCGCACCCTAAATATATATCTGTTTCATATATAAGTATATGTACAAAAAGATAAAATTTCACAATTAAGCTAGCTTGATTCATTCATAAATAGTCACCATTTGTAGAAGCAGTTCCAATTTTATTTACTGTACTTTCAGTTTTAAAGGCACACATTCGAATGTCTGGAAAATTTATGGTCTTTGTGTGCGCCATATATTCCAGAAAATACTGTATTTATTTGGGACAGTGTTTTTGTATTCGTTTTACCATATAAACTAATGAGATATGATTTTAAATTCTAAATATATTTCCAAACGGACTTCTAGCACTGTATACTATTTTCAGCTAAAATTAATTTTTGTTAAATATTTTTTCCTATGCAAAATAAGCCTACAAAGCCTAATAAATTAGCTAAAAAAAAAAATCATTCTTTTTTCTCATATTTCGTTGCAAAATAGCTTCACTTGAGTCCCGGACATTTAGCTAAAAAAATACATTGAAAGAACTTACCGAAAAATCATTTTGTTCTCTTTATTGTAAAGATTGTATTGTTTACAATTATTATTTTTCAACTCACTTGGCAAAGGCTTGACCCTCTTGTAAATGCCAAAGTTGATAAGTCCGTGCCGTTCGAGGTAGCTGTGTATTCTGTGGACCAGCACGGCGTCGCCTGTGAGTTGACAAAAAAGCTTTATTCAAAACTGATAGCGTCACATAATGAATAGGTTTTATTTTTGAGGTGTCTTACTGTTGTACGGGGCTTCAAGCTGCTGTGCGGTGGTTTCGAAAGTTAGTTGGATCTTGGGGTTGTCCAGCCACAGTTGGAGCTGGGTTGAACACAGCAACGTTTTCAAGTCAGTGTTTCCTATACATAGGTAGATTCTGGCTGCCCGTTAGCATTTAACTGGTCCTGCCAGGGTCTCAGAAATGCGTATTAAAAAAGATATATTAATGTGAAATTAATCAAAATAATTTTTAAAATTTCTCATTATACAAATGATTCCAAACGTCATGGTTGGTCAGTTAGCCCTTCTCCCTGTGATGACATTTGGTTGTTCCAGTGTTTGTCCCGCCCCGTCTGCACGATGATTAGACGGCTGGGTAAAATGTGACATTGACGAGTGTCGCGTTTTCCCCAAGTTGAACCTTTTTTAACTCTCTGTGACTAGAAAAAAATAACAGCGCAGAGCCTACTGCATACCAAACCTACCCAGCGCCCCGATGCACAGACAGCGTTTTAAATCGAGAGTAAAAATGTGGCGCTGCCATTGAAAAATTTGCTCAGAGCAGAAAAACACTTTGGTGGACACGGGCTTTATCTGTAGCTCATACATTGCGTGTTACAATAACATCCGCCATCGAAGAAGAATCAGTAACCTGTCATAGCAGCAATCACAAAAGCAGCGGTACTGGTATTTATTGCTTTCAAATCACCAATACAGGTATGAACTTTAGTTAAATTTAAAACTCATATCAGTGATTTGGTCTGTTTACTCGCCGATACAATACCTTAAAATAGTGAGGCATCGGACAACACTAATTATTTTTAGGCTTATTAGAAGAAGAGCAGATTTAAACACCTGTCTTGTTTACCGTGCTTTGTGGGTATGAATTGTTTGCTGTGTCATTGCCTTTCATAACTAGTGTATTTATGATTCAATAGTTTACAAGGGCACACATTAATCTGATCTAGATTCTTGATTTTGCTCTAAAAATGCACCAGATCGATGTGTTTGATCTTGAAATGTACAACAATTTCTTCTGTGCACCCACCAGGGTCTCACGAAATTCTATGGCACACACAGCAAGTGTCACAATAGTGATTACTTACTGTCCGGTTGCGGATGTAGAGAAAAACCTTCTGTGTCTGCTGTGGTCCGCTGATGATGTCAGGGAAGCAGGCAGCCTCCTGGGAGGTCATGCGGTCGTGGGGGAGGCGACTCTGAAAAGCAGCGCCTTCCACACCTGATTATAGACATAGTCTGTTAATGCTTATTATCTTTACGAGAATATTGACAGCACATGTTTTTTTCTGGTTTTAAAAAAGGGTTACATCACGGGTGTCAAAACTATGGCCTGGGAATCATATATGGCCACAAGTAAGAACTAAAAAGGTTGTTTGCTCCCAAAAAAAGGCATTTTATAGACTAAATGTACATTTTTATATATTCTAATAGGCATGTTAATGGTTACAATTTTGAGGCAACTTTTTTCTTTACATAGTTTCAGCATTTTGCAAAAATGATCGATGCGAACAATATATTTGCTGTCCTTGTTGACTTACAATAAATGAATATGTCCATGTTTTCCAATTACACATTTACACCTTTTTTAAATAAACTTTTATTTCACATAATTGGCCATTTTTGTAAAATACTTGAAACTAAGTTTGTAGATTCAAGTTTTTTTCAAATAACCTTTAAACAATAAAACAATTAAAATAGTTTAATTTATACAATACATACAAATAATGTCATCTAGTGACACGTGTATCCTATATATAGTTATTAATTTGTTTAGCCATTCTGTGTATGTGTTTGTGGTTGTTGGATTTTTATTTTGTACATTACATGTTCTTGTAGAACTCTATGGGTTAAAATTTGTTCCATGAAAAGTGCTACAGAAATAAATATTGATTTGTCATTATGTGACCCCAAGAGAAAAAAACTGGTTGAAATGCTACCACTTGCTGCACTCTAATTCCTTGTTTCTGCAGTGCGATATTAGCAGAAACTCACCAGATGGTTCCTCAGGTTCGCTGTCATTCTCCTCTTCAGGCGGAGGGGCCGGTGGTGGAACGACCTGCTTGCGCTCCTTCTCCGCCTTGGCGTTCCTCTCCTCCTCAGAGTAATATTCGTCCTCAGACAGATTGGCCAGGCTCTCGTCCATCTCGCGGTACTCCACCTGCAACAGTAGGCACAATAAAAGCATCATTAAAACCCGCCATTCTGAAACACGCCGCTTCCAAAACGCCATTGTTGAAGCCCACCAGTAAAATTCTAAGATGTTTACCTTATGCCGCTTGCGTCGGCTCGTCCGCCGGACTTCGGCCGAGTCTGGGTCCAGCGCACCAGGGCCTCCTCCGCCCTGGTGAGGCGGAGGGGCTCCCCCCGACTCACCGCTTGGAGATGACCTCTCTTTCTTTTTTATGTCCATTGGACCCGCGGCTGAAGCGGAAGCAGCTCCCTGGGATTCAGAACCCGGGGCCCGATCTCCTCCGGCCGCACCCGCGGAAGATGAAGAGGATGACGACGACCCGGCGTCTGATTTCTTACTTGACAACATGATGGAGGATGTTGGAGGCCTCTCCTGGTGTTAAAGATAGCCTTTGATTCCTGAGTTTCATTTTTTTATCAAAGTTTAAATGCACCAAGTGGTTGTGCAGTGAACCCCAGCCGTTTGTCATTCTCAATTGAGGTAGACAAATATTGTTACAAAAGAACTTTACAGAGAGTCATCGACACAGCCGAGAAAATCTTTGGATGCCATCTGCCCAGTCAGAACAACATTTTTAACGACTTGGATCACCCCGGGCCTGACTAATTCAGACCGTTGAACAGCTGTCTCCTAATTCCAACAGTAAGGTACTGATTGATGGAACAATTGGAGCGTTGTTTCAAACCACAGTCGTGTGAGACATTCTCTCTGCAACTTTGTTCAACATCCTTCTGGAAAGGATCATCAACGAAGCCCCTGGACCAACAACCTGAAGGTACAGTCAGGGGACACAATGTTACTAAACTCCGTTTTGCTGATGCCATTGCCAGACTGGCAGGAGAAGAAAGGGAACTCGGAGATCTGATCAATCACCTGGACAAAGTATCAACCTAGTATGGGATGGAATTCAGCACATAAAAAATAAACAAAAGTAATGACCAACAACCCCCAAGGTATTACCACAAACATCACCATCAACAGCTTGAACCTGTCTCCAATTTTAAGTACCTTGGAGCTATCATATCAGAAAAAGGGTCAAATCCAGATATCCTAGCCAGGATAGCTCAAACCAAAGCCGAATTTGCCAGACTTAAACCCATCTGGAGGGACAACAACAGCAGTGAAATCACAGGTCAGACTAATGCAAGTGCTGGTTACTGCCATATCCCTCTACGAGACATGAACTCTCACAGCAAAACTGGAAAAGGAAATCCAGGCCATGGTGATGCAATGCAATAGGAAATTTTAAGACACCAGCTACATAGCCCATGAGACAAATGAAACGGTGCGCAACACAATCAGGGGGCACATTGGACCCTATAAAGAACTGTTGTCAACTGTAGACAGAAAAAGACGTTAGTGGTATAATCACACAAGAAGATCATCAGGACTGGCCAAGATAATTCTCCAAGGTACAGTCCAGGGGGGCAGAAAGAGAGGAAGACCAAAAAAGAAACAGTTGGACAACATAAAGGAATGGACTGGTGCCAACAACCTAAAAACAGGCCAGGATCCCTCAACAGTGAAGGAAGTTGTGTCCTCATTGGTGCCCCAAAGAACCCGTGAAGCCTCGAAAGTATCGAAATGTTTATAGTAATATTTCTTTATTCATTTTTTGCACAATGTTGCTGCTTAAAAAATGGCACTATTTCTTGATGTACATATATTTTAGGCCAGTCTACAACTACTACATTGTAAATTGTATAAATCAATCCTAATATTCTTCTTTCATCCTTTTTAAGACTTTTATTACATGTTGATCACACAGTTAGACGTTTAATTTTGGCATAAACTATGTATGACACCTTGCAGTCAATGACAATACGGACAACTGTAGTATGTTTTATATCAAAGTAGTTTGATCACAATATAATAGGCGTTCATAAACTAAAGTAGGCAGGAGGAAACTAGGCGACGGACTTCCAGATTTTCTAGATTTAAGTGGTCATAGAAGATCAGAAATTGTTTAAAACTCAGAACGTTACCACGGGAGTGAAACACTACAGGACTTACAAGCATTTTTTACTTGATTTAATATGGGTTCACTGCACAATAAAACAAAAAAATGAAGATGATAACTTGTGACTGCGTGATCGGCTAAGATAAAATAACACACTATTGCACGCGCAACATCTACATCGTGAAGGGATGCATATGCTCCAGTGTCATCAGAATAAACTTTTAAGATCCTGTCAATTCTCATGTTATTACATGCTAACAACCAACCAAGGGTGCCACCAAACATTCCCAATAAGACTGGATGAATTTAGTGGCGTTAATCGTGCGTGGGTGTCATGAGCTTGTGAAAAATGAATGCACGATGGCACAATAACATTGTCTTGTTTTACCCATTTCTCCGTGCACCTGGTTATATCCATTCAAACACTGAAGAAATAAGGACAGAATAACAGTTACAAACATATGTTGCCTCACAAAGCATTCATGATTCTGCTGAAAAATGGACTCATTTGAATGCATTTAAGTCCAAGTGTCCATTACAGCCAGTAAGCTAGCTAGCGATCACTGCAGGCATTGCTTGCATAATGTATTTTAGATAGACATACGTAACGTATCCCAAAACCCACCTTCATCACCTCGTTGACATTAAATTAATAATTACGAAATTAAATGTGTAAAATCAACCACTTCATTAAATAGCTTAAAGTTCATAAAACGAGGATAATTACGTTCCCAAGTATATTAGCATGCTACATTAGCTGCTAACAATGAGCCCCGGCTATCATCACGTAGTAGCAGGTGTGATTTTCAAAAATGAGAACTAAGTTCTACAAATAACATGTTGGCTCTTTTAAAACACATTAAATATCACATATTGGTTTTAATTTGAGAATAAAAATATTGTAAATATCTAAAAAAAAATACCTCACGGTCCTCCGCAGATGTCAACACAAAGACTGCAGTGCACTTCAACCCAACCTGCTTTCAGGAAAAAAAAACTGTACGCTGAATGGACAATGCCGGTCGTTTTCATTGATTTGATTGGCCAAATTTTTGATCAATCAAAAATGAATCTGGAATTTTGCTATGTGTTGAACGTGACAGCTTTTATTAATAGTTTCACTTTTTACTACTATTATTCCAATTACTTTTACTGTTAAAATACACACTCATTTATAGGCTTTCCCTCTCTCTCTTTATATATATATATAAACACTGTATACAGTATATACCTTGTGAATTATATATGTTGTTTAATCGCTGCTGCTAAATGTTATTGCACTTATTTTCATTGCACTGTAGTTACAGTGCACCATTCTTCTTCATTGTATTATTATTATTAGCATTATTATTATTATTATAACTTAGGCCCGTTTTTCTGAGCACTATGTTGTAATAATCATTATTTTTTTGCCTATTCATCTTTTATCTTTGTTCTCTTTAAAAGCCTTTATATTACTTGTTCTACCCGAGAGTGCCATGTCGAATTTTGTTGCATACAATGTTATGATACAATATAATAAATTATATTCTACTTTAATGTTTTTTCCTTTTCTTTCAAACACTGCGCATGCGCATACCAGCTAGCGTGACGTCATAACTCGGAAATAACAGGAGGGGCGGAAAACAAGAAGGAAGAAGACAGGTAAAGGTGAGACGTGTGTAAAACGCTTGCTACAAAAAAGTCGGGTTATTTTTGCTGTTTCAGACATCACTGTAAGTAACCTCCAACATTTTTTCCATCAACATATTGTCTCCTGAAATGTTTATTGCTTGGTTCATTGAATTATTGGCACAGGTACAGGAAGTCGCTGTTCTTCAGTTGCGGATCCTTAGACTGAACTAAAATAATAATAATACTAAAAGACGAAACCACGTATTATTTGAAATCACAAAAGAAAACGAATGTCTTTTCTTGTAGAAAAATGGTCAAGGAAGAGAATGATCAGGCCAACCGGCCTGACAACACCGCCTTCACTCAGCAAAGACTACCTGCTTGGCAGCCCATGTTGTCTGCTGGTATTGTCATCCCTGGTTTTGTCCTCATCGGTTTGGCATTTATTGGAATCGGTGTTGCCCTTTTAATTACCTCACGCAGCATCAAAGTACTTGAGGTACGCTAGAATTTTTATTCTTGTAATAACAGAAGCTTCCAATAGTCATGTGAGTTTAAATTGGCGGCCATGTTGGATTACAGGCGACATTTGAAGAGGATGCAAATACAAAATTGATTCGTGAACTTTAGTTTTGACGGCATTTTGACGAATAGATAAATGGAAAAGGTTAAGGGCAATAAATAATATAGACCTGTATTTAATGAAAAACAACAAGTTGTCATCCGATCAGGTGTTTCACCTTTCGTACCTAGACACCGTAAACTACTTGATATACCCTTTCTGTAAAAGCCCTGGAGCATATAATCAGTTTGTCTGATCTCGAAATTGTGCGATTGCTCAAAAAATGTTTGAACACACAATACAGTAGACCCCCAGGTCACAACTTACCTTCCTCATGATGTTTTCACTTTACCTTGCGGAATAAATAAAAAAGAAATTCTCAGCCCTTCTTTAGGGCATTTTTCTCGACTATACGACATCACAAAAAAAGATTTTTCGTGACCCAAAAACTTTGTGGTGTTCGTGTCTAATTACCTGTAAGATGCCTGTCTTCTATTGATTGACATTGTATAAAATTCTGGAGTGCTATTGCTTTGTTTCACGGCATCATGATAACACAGATATTTTGGCTAAACTACCTCCCACAATGCTATTCTTTTCCTCATTCAGTTCAGAAACTTGTGTGCTTCACAAATATATTTTTTTTGTATCGTAATTATTCACCATGAGTCCAAAGCTTGGAGTGGTGCTAAAGGAGAATCAAAACATGATAACTAGGTGAACCTAGCTTGCTATCATCAAGAAATAAGTTGCATGGCTGTAATCAATTGACAATCTGGACTATTAAAAATGAAGAGATGATTAAAGCAAAGAAATGTTCTAAGGGCATGAAATATGGTTTAAAATCAGTTTTAATTTTAATCTGCCTTTTCTTCCCCTTTGCATTCACCCATTAACTCCACTTTACCAGCTCAACACATGTCACAAGAAATAGAAAATACAAATTTACTTTTACTTTCCAAGTATATTAATTTATAATGTCATCTAATCATAAGTAGTACTTCCTATATACCATACTCAAAACGTCGACATGGACCCAGCACATGCTTTGAAGATAAAACCCTTCTTGACCTTTCCAGACATCAATAATTGAGATTTTTTTTTCTCTCCCCCTCTAGCTTGACTACACGGGTGTGGAACAGAATTCGCCTTGTTTCAGGTGTTCGGATCCTAACATTAAGGATTGTGTTTGCACACTGCAGTTCTCAATCAGCAGCCTTTTTGAGGTGCCTTAATGTGACATACAACCCATCTCCTCTCTTTTAGATAACTGTAATTCCCTGCTCTCTGGGATTCCCCATAAAAGAGGATTATTACAAGCCTGCCGCTTTTGCAAGTTTTTGTATTGTACATTGAATGTTTTGCACAGCAATTTGGTCTGCATTTCAGTGTCTGAAAAGTACTACGCAAATACTGCTAAATGAAATATTATGTGAAAAGTAAATGACATAAACAAGTCAAGTAAAGTCAATTACAAGATGTCTCAAAAGACTGCACAGGATTACATTTACACCATGTCTAAAATCTCCTTCGCACCCATTTTTGTGCTGTTTTAAAGGGGCCGGTGTTCTTTTATTATGGCTTGAGCAACTACTTTCAGAACTACAGAAGATATGGAGTCTCTAGAGACGATGGCCAGCTATATGGAGATGTGTCCTACTTCAAGGTCAGGTTAATGTCCAGTTAGCAATTCTATATGTCATGTTTTTGTTTTATAATTTAGGTGTTTTTTTTCCCTGAAGGAACCCTTTGACCAATGCGCCCCCTATCGATTTGACGGCAACAACAAACCGGTTGTGCCATGTGGCTCCATAGCAAACAGCATGTTCAACGGTACGAGCGTTTCATCTCATTTACTAATTTTTGTTTAAAGCTTTCTTTTACGTTCTGATTTTCCTTTTGTTCCCCTTAGACACATTCACATTGTTTCAGATCGTGAACGGCCAGAGAAAGGAGGTTCCCTTGGATGGGAAGGGGATCTCTTGGTGGACTGATTACAACATTAAGTTTAGGAACCCAGGTGTCACGCCACTGAGGAATGCATTTAATGGTTAGTGCGCCGACATGTAAAAGTAGACTCCCGGGATATGATGTGAATCCATTCTAGGGTGGCGATTGTAAAGTGAATCAATGAATTAATACAAAGGTAAAGGGAAAAAATACATGTATTTACCTTTAGTGGGATGTGACTTGAGCTGGTACAGTGGAGTAGTGGGTGGACGCAAAAGAGGTAGGAGACAGCTGGAACATTTAAACTAATTTTAAAACTTTGACTTGCAAGGATTTCCCTTAGACGACTGTATTGCTTTAATTGCTTCCGGATTCTTAATAATTGACGATTGGTTACGACCATATTTCTGAGTGAGGGTAGCTATTTGTGTGCCTTGTTTGTATTTCTTTATAATCACAAGCTTTGTTTTTATTGTTACCATCTTTTTTCTTCTCCGTTAACCTCACTGTAAGTTTTTGGACCCATAGCTGAACAAATCGACGTTTGTTAAATGAGATTCTGAACTGAACGGTTAGAAAGGTATTGTGGGAGGTTGTTCAGCCAACAGCCTATTGGTATTTTCATGACGCTGCAGATTAATAGCACACTAGAATCTAAAATGAAGTTGATCAATAGCAGACAGGCATCTCAGTGACGTATGAGGCATGTGATTTGCACAGTCATATGCATGTACACTGCAAAGTTTACATTTTTACAGTTTTTAACAGCGTGGAAAAATGTTAAAACAAAGGGTCCAAAAATATCCGATTTCTTATTGTGATCGTGAAACAAGGAATACCATGACCCGGGTGTCTCAAATTGAAAAATGTATATACAGTAATCCCTTGCTATAACGCGCTTTATTTTTCACAGTTTCATCCGTTGTGTCTGCATTCTGATTGGCTAAACAGGATCCCTGTTTATTACTTGACGGTACAGTCGGCGTTTTTGAAAATCAATAAAAAACGCTTATACAGGACTCTTGTTAAAAACATGCTTGAGCCTGGAAAAAGGGTTTGTTCTTTGGTTTTAGTGTTTAATATTTAATTCTTGACTAATTGTAAAAGATAAAGGTTTGTACTTGATGGATTACACCTAGAACTGGTTCTTTTTCTAACTGGATCTATCTATCTATCTATCTATCTTTTTGGAACATAACGAGGGATTACTGTATACGTTTTTTCGAGAAATAAACCGCCATTATGACTTGTCGATTGCCTTGTCCTTTGGCGGAGAGAATGCAGAAAAAAACACCATATTCCATATCATAACGCAAAAACATCGTAAGTTAGGCACGCTGTAACCTGGGCATCCTCTGCACTTTTAGCTCCATTTTTTTCGAGGAATAATCTTTGTGATCAAAAAGTTGTTTTTTTTTTGTTTTTCTTTGGGCATTCAGACACTGTGAAGCCTCCGTTCTGGCCGAGACCAGCTTACGAGCTGGATACCTCGGACCCGGCCAACAACGGCTTCATCAACCAAGACTTTTTGGTGTGGATGAGAAGGGCGGCCTTGCCGGATTTCCGCAAACTCTACCGGCGAATCACCGAAGGGGACTACTCCAATGGACTACCGGCGGGAAACTACACTCTTGAAATCTCTTACAGTATCCTTTTGCATTTCAAATTTTTGCCTAAATTAGTGGTCGGCAACCACCGGGGCCTGGACCGGTGCCGGGTTGCACAGAAAGGGAAAAAAGTGGCCCCTTGCTTTATTCCTTATTTATTTGTGTATAAACTCAATATCTTTTTTTTTTTTACGAGTAATAACTTTAAAATTTGCGGTTTTGTCTTGGTAAATTATAGCATTTGAATCATGCGACACGAACAGGGTTGGGTAGGGTTACTTTAACTTGATTACTTTCATTTACTTTTGGATTACTCCAATACCAAATATGCTAATAAAAGACAAAAGAAACTAAATATGAATAAAATTATGACTCACAACACGTGGTAAGCTTTCTCTCCTGGCTTTGATCTCTTTGATCTCCGGCAAAACGAACATAAAATGCGACAGAAACAAAATGAAAATAAATCCAAACAGCTTGCCAACATCATTTTTGCTGTTTCATGTATTCCGTTACTCCCCAAGCCTGCACAAAATTTAGTCATTTTATTCATTTTGTAAGGGTTATTGTTCTATATTCGTTATCAATTATCCATTATCTGTCTATTCATAATTCACTACAAAGCCACGGGCCGAGACACTTGTTCTCAGCCAAGAGACCGAGTCAAGGTCCTAGCCACAGAGCCATGAAGCGATCAGTGCGAAAGCACTGTTCCCGGAAGTACTGCAATACCGGGCCGATGCGTGGAGTGGATAGAGCAAGCTCTTATTCCATCTCCGAATTGCAAAAATGCTAGAACTCTAAGGTTTATTGTTCTATATTCAGACACATGATTCACAATTAATGTTTTCGTTTAATGGTACTGGGAAAAAATGGCTTTACAAGTCCTTAAAATGTGCTTGAATTTGGCCATGAAAAAGGTGTATGTAACCCTTTTTTCTCCATTACAACGCTCTATAATGTGGCACCGTAATGGAGCATTATGGGAATGAGTTGAGCCTAAACAACTATTATACAACAATTGACCAATCACATGCCTCTTCAACATAAAAAGACGAGAAAATATTGTACTGTGAGTAAAAATAGTGTGACTATGGGATCAAATCTAGTGCCTTTTCCCATGTCATTTAGATCTGTGGGGATTTAGTGCTAACATAGTGGATTTAGACTTATTATCACTATCGTGGATGTGGTTAGCAGCATTATTATTAGTAGTATTATTATTACTACTTATGTTCTTGGTGGGCCTGGCTGCGGGAGTAAAATCAGACATTAAACCATGGCACAGAAAAGGTTGCTGACCACTTGCCTAAATCACACGTAGACTTGAGTGAGTACAGTACAATAGTTGTATAACAGGGGTCACCAATGTGGGGCCTGGGGGCTCCAGGTAGCCCTCCCTCAAGAGTATCGGAGCAGCCCGCAGACTGGTTCTGAAAATAGCTCACCAGTCATGGGTCATTGTGATTTTTTGGGAAATTTGATCTATAACTGGCATGAGAAATCATGAACACATTCAGTGTCTTGAATTAGATTCTTATTTCCAAATTATTTTAAAAATGGCCTACTTTTTATAAAGGTAAATAACTCTGTGTCCTTTATACAAGGCAGTTGTTTTAGTGGTTGACTGGGCCTAATTCAACCTTACTTCTAACAATAACATGGTAATAACATAGTCGTAACATAGTAGTTACTTACATTTCTATTGCACTTTGTGCTAATCAGGAACAAAATGTAGTTCTCAGCTTCAAAAGGGTAAGTTTGTAATAAAAGTGGTCATATAGATCAGGGTATTTATTGATACCCAAAATAGACAGAAGCCTGGAAGTATCACGTGATTTGTCAGAGTAGCAAACAGGTGAGCCTAACCTGTCTGACAAGATAGTCAATGCTGTTTTTTTTCGTTTTTAAACACTCATTGAATAATTACGGAAATCTGTTGAGCTCATACAAATTTGTTTTTTTATGACGGAGAGTATTCTGAAATCTTTTTTTGGTACTGCCCCCTAATTCAGTGGAAGTGCAATTACAATTTATTTCAAATGGAACAACTAAATGTATAGATGATATAAGCAATTTTATTCTAGTTTATAAGCTGTGTTCCCCCCCCTCATAGTACAGTAGAGGCCCAGGATTCAGCGCCCCCAAATGAAAGCTGTGAAGTCCTTGAAGTAGAAACATTTATATTATTTTTTTCCATCTTGATATAATTAAATACACTAGGGATATGGCATCTGTGCCTTATACATTTTGACTTCATGGTTTGGAATAAGAATTTTTTTCTGACCTTCTTTAAGGCATTTTCCCCACTATACAACACCAACCGCAAATTCTATTGCATTCCCAAATACTTGATAAGAAGTCATAAAACTATGGAGTAAAAGTAAGAAAAGGTTTGTTCCATATGCAATCCGAACACCAACTTAAACCCCCAAAAAGAGGAACAAAAAATACTTTATTCGAGCGCGTCTAAGAAATGCAAGTACAGCGGGACCTCGGTTATCGCGGTTAATGGGGACCAAAACCACCCGCGATAAGTGAAAATCCGCGAAGTAGCAGCGCACCTTAAAAAAAAAAAATTTCGTTTAATTATTTTATTCTATTATTATTATTTTTTTAGACCTGCGAAGCTCTGAACCCGCAAACGTGGAACCACGAAGTAGCGCCGCCCATTCAAAAATGCTTAAAAAAAATTTAAAAATATATTTTTTTATTTTTTATTATTATTTTATTTTATTATTATTATTTTTTTAGGCCCACAAAGCTCTGAATCCGCGAACGTCGAAGTGCGAAGTAGCGAGGTCCCACTGTACTTGATGAATAAGCTGCTGTCATGACTTTAAGCCAGGAGATGGCGGTAGAGAGTAAAACAGTTTCAAACTCCGGACAGCACCTTTTTAAAACAATATATTATCCATCCATTATCCGCACCGCTTATCCTCAGTAGGGTCGTGGGGGTGCTGGAGCCCATCGCACCCATTCCTCGGGCAGTGGGCAGGGGACACCCTGGACTGGTTTCCCAGCCAGTCGCAGGGCACACAGGGACAGACAATTTGCACGCCCATTCACACCTAGGGACAATTTGGACCAGCCAATTAACCTAACATGCATGTTCTTGGAATGTGGGAGAAAACCGCAGTGCCCGGAGGAAACCCACACAAGCACGGGGAGAACATGCAAACTCCACACATGAGGTTCGATCTCATGACCTCAGAACTGCGCCGCGGTGCTGCAACAATATATTAATGATGTATGGTAAACTCTGCACAAGGACGCTGTAGGTGGTTATGGTTCTTGAGAAGAAGCTCTTCCTTATTTATTGCAAGTGATGCTAAAGGAAGAAGCAAATACATAATAACTGTGGAAACGAAGCTTGCAATTTTAAAGAAATACAAAGTGGACACATGAACCACCATTTTGTTTTTTAGATATTTTTACCTAGGGCACTTAGGGTTTGGAATGCATTACCATAGGTTTCTATTCCCCGCTATACATCAATTTCGCTTTGCAATCCCCACTTCACAACAAATTCCTGTCGTATCCCGGGGGTCTTCTGTATTTCCTTAACCATTATTTCTCACAGATTACCCAGTGCTGGCCTTCGACGGCAGAAAGAAGGCGGTGTTCAGCAACGTGTCGTGGATGGGGGGCAAGAACGAGTTCCTTGGTATCGCCTACCTGGTGATCGGGACGCTCTGCGTGGTGATGTCGGTGGTCATGCTCATCGTTTATGCTAAATTCAAGTTCCCAGAGGAGGACTGAGCCAGGCCTGCTTTTGAGTAAAATATTTTAAAGAATTGGACATGTGAGAGACGTTAAGGTGTGGCTCTGCGTGAGGAAAATTTTAGGAAGCCCTTCATGATATTTTTAAAAGTGTTTAGGAGCAGCATCTAATTGTACTTTATAGAAACAAAGCGACCAAAGGAAGTAAAATTACGAAAGTCACATAAATTGCACATGAACGATTTGCATCTAGGGACAATGTATTTGCCTTGCGCTGTTTTTTGAATTTTGTTTTTCTTGACTTTTTTTTTTTTTGTAGTTCATTTTTACACCATAGAATTCTTCATTATCAAAATGTACTGAAAAATTTAATTCCATGCGGTCCACTGGTAATAAAATATATTGAATCCAATATTACTTGGGACTTGCAAGGTTTGTTAACATATATTTTTTTGTGTTTTGTAAAATAAAAATTGCAAAAGAAATCTGATGTGTGTACTTGTATAATTTCACAAAAAATGCACAGTTTAGATCTAAATTTTGTTTTACTTCTGTCTGTGTTTGACTATATTTTTTTTCCGTCTTTTTCATATTTCTCTTTTTTTGCTGCCATAGTGTCTTTTTGACTCTTCTTGTTTTTGTGTCTTTCATTTTTGTATTTTTACTATTTTGTTTTTGTCGTTTTGTCTTTTTTGTTTCTTATCTGTCTTGCCGTCTTTTTCTCAATGTCTTTTTGTCTTTTTTAATGTCTCTTGTCTTTCTGTATTTTTTTATCTCTTTGTATTTTGTATTTCTGTTTTGTGTTTCTCTCATTCTTGTTTTGACACTGTTTTTCTCTTAGCATTTTCTGTAAATTCTAGAGGACTGTCTCAAAAAATTAGGGTAAAGTCCTTTATTTACTGTAATTGAAGGGAAATCACAAATTCTCGATTCATTATAGATCAACTGAAAAATTGCAAGTCTTTTATTGTTTTGATAATGTTAACTGCATCCCAGGTAGAGATTTTCAATATAATACACATCAATATATACACATATATTCTGTAAAGATTTGGGATGTTCAATAGCATTTTCTTCAGAGCACTTGAAGTTAAAATGTGTATTATTCAACCAAATGTGTTAAAGGGGAAGTCAAGCCGAAATAGTAATTTTATCACTTGTTCCTTCTCTAGTCTGAACACAAAATTCGGATTAACGATGCCAAAAACTGATATAATTTCTAAAAATATTACTCTTTCATAAAAATGAATATTAGTCAGCTATAAGCCTTAATAAGCTAAATTCAATATGTAAAATACTCCATAAAAGCTACCAGAATGTATGACACTTTTATTTTTTAATTGTGTTTTAGAAAATAAAGAACTTTATCTTAATATTCTAATGCTACGAGACAGTCTTGTAGAGTCATTGATATAAAAAAAAAACTATGAAGTACATATAATGTAATGTTTTTTATGCTTTATTGAACAAAGCGCATACAGTATACAGGTACCCTAACCAGTGGTCCCTCTAAGCTGCGCCCGTGCGTAATTGCGCATTGCTCGCACATTCTCAGCGCACAAGAAAATCTAGCCAGCGCACAAAAATGAGGGCTCAAAATTACTAATTAAGAAGCGACTTAAGTCCAAGTTACAGTACATGAAGGTAAAAATACATGGGTTCTTCTGACGTTGTGTCCTAAATGCGGTATTTTGAAGTCAATGTCGAACGAAGTTGAAAAATAAAGTCAGTAAAGTTTGTCGAGAACCGGCTTCTTCGGCTCGGCTCACTAAAAGGAACCGGCTCTTTCGGGTCCTAAACGGCTCTTCAGGTTGTTTTTGCTTCTTTAATCCCAACATGACCAAATATTACGTAAAATTATGCACAAAATGACTTAAAGGAAGGGGGGAATAGAACAAAAAAGAAAAAAATACCAAAATGAAAAAGTAGTGAAAAGCTGAGAAAAAAAGAAACAAAAGGAAGAGAAAAAAAGAAGGACAAATTTAGAAAAAAAGCCATAAAAAATGAAAAGAAAGAAATGTAGGAAAAAGGTAAGAACAAAAAGAAAAAAGTAACAGCTCGGAAAAAATAAACACAATAAGATTTTTTTTAAAGGAATAAAAAAAAAGTAGAAAAAAACACGGAAAAAAGAAGAAAAAGTAATATAAGGTTTTTTATGCTTTATTGAACAAAGCGCATACAGTATACAGGTACCCTAACCAGTGTTCCCTCTAAGACAGGGGTGTCAAACTCAATTTAACTCGGGGGCCACACGATAGAACAAACATTCTGTCGGGGGCCGGACTAGTAGATTAAAGAGAAAGAAAGAGAGAGATAAAGAAATAAGAGAAAGAGGGAGGGAAAAGGAGAGAGGGCGGGACAATCAGAGAGAGGGAGAGAGCGTGAGAAACAAAATAGATAAAAAGAGAAGTTGTGAGAGAGGGGGAAAGAAAGGGAGCGGAAGAAAGAAATCCAAAGAGAAATAGAAAGACGGAAGGAGAGAAAAGAGAAAAGAAAGCGAGAAGGGTAGGAAGAGAGAAAGGGAAAAGAGAGAAAAGGAAAAAAGGAAGTGAGAGCAAAAGAAGTTAAAAAGACACACAGAGAGAAAAAAACAAAGAGCAACAAAGGAAGACAAAAAGAGATACACAGAGAGAGAAAGAGACAGAGAGTGGGAGAAAAGGGGTGGAAAAGAGGGAGAGAGAGAGGGAGGGAGAGAAAAAGAAATACTAGTAGTGTCTTTGTTTGAGGCACCTTTCTTTGGCAACATCAAGTGGACATATTTCAACCTGCAGCTTGTTTTTCTCTTGCGCTTCTCTGAGTGTTGTCTCGCGGGCCGGATTCAATCCCTTAGCGGGCCTGATCTGGCCCACGGGCCGCCTGTTTGACACCTGTGCTCTAAGAAAAAATGTGATTAAGTACAATTCTGTATTTTACAACTGACTAAATAAGCCCCCAAAAATGTTAATATTATGTGACAAAATATGTCAGGAAATAAAAAGAAATGGATATCTTGTGAAAGAATTGTAAGAACAAACGACGTTTGTAGGCCGTACAACCTTTGCAATAGTACACGACTCAATTCATTCAAAAGAGAAAAATAATTTTGCATCGCCGGAAACTCAGCAAAATGTAACTTGATGTCAAGTTTTGGACATGTTTGATAATTAATTATCTTGCCACACTTGGGATTATGGTTGCTCACTGTTGTTTCAAGCGTTGCTCACCGACTTTGTGTGAATGCTCAGACCCGTAAGTAAAATTACAGGGAACATTGACCCTAACATACAAATATGTCACTGCAATGTGGCGTTGATAACTAAATCAAATTTCACCAACAATCTGGAAAAAAATGAATTATAAATAAAAATGACAGGGGGCAAACGGATACGTTACATACAACTAAAAAGATTTTGATAGTTATATAAATAAAAAAGTGATGACACAGTTACAGTATTTGCGCTAAATAAAAAACGAGGCATCTCCCTTCTTCCCTCTAGCGGTCATACGCGTCTACGAAGACAGCGGTGTCGCTTTGTTGCATTCTGGGTAATTTAGTTTTAGAGGTAAAAGATATTTGTAAAGATTGCCTTTTTGAACTACAAGTACCACAATCCATCACTCTGAAATAAGACATCCGAGGTGGGGTGATTTGACAGCGGCAGCACCCAGTTTCTCGCTGGACTCTATTCCAGCCGGGCGAATTTCTTTTGTTCTGCGTTTGGCGTTTTACCGGTGGTCGCAGACCGCTTCGCAGGATGTCAGACGGCGGTGGCGAGGATAACAGCGGCTCCATGGAGGTATCCGCCGTCCAAACAGTGGCGGACGCCTCGGTTCTCCAGAAACACATCCGCAAGCTGGTCCCGCTCCTCCTGGAAGATGGCGGCGAGGCCCCGGCCTCTCTGGAAAACTCGCTGGAGGAGAAAAGCACCGTGGAGCAGATGCGGAAATTTTTGGCCGACCCTCAAGTCCACACTATTTTGGTGGAGAGAAGCGCACTTAAAGGTAAAACAAATATATATCAAAATCGTCATCCCTGGGCGGCTAAACCTGTTAGCCATGCTACAGCAAGCAGGCGTCAGCATGCATAATGTTTTTATGGGGGAAAAAAATCGGATTGTCATGCATTCACTATTTGAGGCGCAACAATGCAAATTTTAGAGCATCCTGCCTAGATTTTGAGCCATTTTCATGCAGTGAAAACAAAAATGAGTCAACGGTGTTGATTTGATTGGTCATCCGTTCCCTTGCTTGGGGCGTGCCAGCAATACGTTTGCATCCACTTGATCTGCAATCCCCGCCCTTTAAATGTGAATATAAAACCCTGCACGAAATAGAAATGTGAAAATAATTTTGCTTTATGCAAACCATGCTCGTGTCTTCTACCAAGTTAAGTCGATTTTTTTTAAAGCCCTTATTCCCAGAGAATACCAAAGAGATGTACAGACCCACTGAATTGTAGTTAGAACATCTCCTGATCTCAATCCTGGGCATGGAAACAAAAAAACAGTATGAAAAAAAAAAAAGAGAAACCCTGAAAAAGAACCACCCATGAGGTAATTCCCTTTCCAGGACAAGCAGGCTATCATGTGAGAAAAAAACAATGGAAATTCTATCGCACATTGCATTCATTGCAAATTAATTGTGAGCCAATGTCTTGTAGTGAAGACAACATGGTGAGTCAACAGTTTCACCAACAGCGTTTTTTTTTAAGTACGGCAATGCAGACCAAATTCCAGTCTTAAAAGGACCCAAGGGCAGAGGTTTGGTCTTGGCATTGGAGGGGACACGGTGCATTTTTTTAAGTGGTCACGTTATATTGGTGGGGAGAAAAAAACATTGCTCTAATTTGGCCATCCATGCCAAAACTATCTCCATCCAGGGTCTGAACAACCTGGATCAGATAACCCTTCAGGACCCTGCAGAGGGTGTAGAGCTGTTACAGGCCCGGACAATAACCACCCTGCTAGGATGCTGCAGGGATGACCCAGGCCATGCTCGAAAGGCTATGTCTTTTGGCTAGCTTGGGAAACTCACAGGATTCTGTCAAATGAGCAAGACTGAAATGGCTGGGGACAGGAAGGACTGGGTTTCCCTGCTGAGGTTGCAACCCCAGATAAACAGAAAATGATGGATTTATTTTAAATGGACATCATTGTTCTCTCTCTTGGGGTGTGTCAGAAACGAGTTTGCATCCATAAGCAAAATATATCTGCACAACTGCCCTTTAAATTTAACTTTAAAACCCTGCATCTAGTAGAAATGAAAAAAATCATCTTTGCTTCATGCAAGTCATGCTTCTACCGTGTGAGTAAACATCGATCAATGAAGACATTATATTCAATTTCCTTCCGGCTAGGTTGTTGTTATATTCAGGGATCAGAATTTTCCGCGGATCCGCGGATTTCCGCTGTTTTTGAACCCCAAAGGCATTCCGACTTTTTCACTTTTTCTCTTGCGTAGCAAACAAATTCAAAATCCGACTGTCTCACTCTTTCCTTTATTGCTCTGGCGCACCCTGGCGGCCGTTAGAAAAATTGGCCGCATCGTCGCACAAGCTGCAGGGACTGCACTGCATTTGAACTTATCTTGCAGTATTTACAAAAAAATCAGTTATGTGGGCAAATTATTTTAATCTTCTAAAAATGTTACTTAAATGATAAATATAAGCATGGTTTTGGACAAGTAAATTGCCTAAAACCCAGGTTTTTTTTGGGGGGGGGGGGGGGGTGGCGGTGGGGGGGGGCTCCGCCCTGGTTTATTCCTGGACGCTGGCTATTTCAGCTGAAAATGAAAATCTCCATTCTGATCCCTGTATATTCAAAATGAAAGCCTATAAATAGTTTACAGCGGTTCTTTTTTTTCCTCAGAGGATGTTGGTGATGAAGGAGAGGAAGATAAGGAATGCATCACTTACAACATCAGCATTGACATACACTATGGGCTTAAGTCCAATAGGTAAAGCCCAATTTCGACCAGAAACAGGATTATAAGTGTTTCACGCTGTGGTTATACATAAATCATAAAGAGAAAATATACTAAATATGTAACCTAATATGTCCCTCCTCCAGCTTGGCCCTCATCAAGAGGACAGGTGTCATTGATGCCGACAAACCAATATCGACCCAAGTCAGGGTCCTGACCTTGAGCGAGGATTCACCCTATGAGACTCTTCACTCATTCATCAGCAATGCTGTTGCTCCCTTCTTCAAATCTTACATCCGCGAGTCTGGAAAGGCAGACAGGTAAAAAAAAAAAAAAAAGAAAGAAAAGAAATCCTCCTAATTGCGTTTGACGAAGCTTCAGCTGACGTTTTCCACACTCTTGCTTTGGTTCCTATGCAGGGACGGGGATAAAATGGCGCCATCCGTAGAGAAAAAGATCGCTGAGCTGGAGATGGGCCTCCTACACTTGCAGCAGAACATTGAGATTCCAGAGATCAGTCTACTCATCCACCCCATCATCACCAACATTGCCAAGCAGTGTTATGAACGTGGGGAGAAGCCGAAAGTCACTGACTTTGGGGATAAAGTAGAGGACCCTACCTTTTTGAACCAGCTGCAATCTGGAGTCAACCGCTGGATCAGGGAGATTCAGAAAGTAAGACACTAACCAGGCAATGTACAGAAAATCCATTATACTTTTCATTAGAAAAACATAGGCAAAATTGGTGTTGATGCTAGCTAAAAGTGTCTCACTGTATTTGGGGTTTTTTACAATTTAACAGCGAAACATACAAGGAATATTTTATCTACCTGCTAAACTAAGTTTCCCTCATTTCTTTGCCATTTGCACCAGGTGACAAAGCTTGACCGTGACCCAGCATCAGGTACAGCTCTGCAGGAAATTAGTTTCTGGCTCAATCTGGAGCGTGCTCTAAACAGGATCCAGGAAAAGAGGGAGAGCCCAGAAGTTCTGCTCACGCTAGACATCCTTAAGCATGGCAAACGTTTCCACGCTACCGTTAGTTTTGACACGGACACCGGTGAGTTGATAACCAGTTACATGGATTAGATTGGTTCCAATGATTGCTTTGTATTGGTATATGGAGGCCAAAGAAGATGATGAAGAAAATAAAGGAAAAAGTCAAATAAAAGCAAATATAGGAAAGCCATACTTTTAATAAGGTTCCAGGAGCAGTGAACAATGTACTTCAAATTTACCTTTTCCTCTTATGCTCATCATATTTGTCCTTCATTTGCAGGTCTGAAACAGGCAGTAGAAACTGTCAATGACTACAACCCTCTCATGAAAGATTTCCCACTCAATGACCTGCTTTCCGCTTCTGAACTGGACAAGATTCGCCAAGCCCTGATGGCCATTTTCACCCACCTGAAGAAGATCCGAAACACCAAGTACCCCATCCAGAGAGCCCTGCGTCTGGTCGAAGCAATCTCCAGGGATTTGAGCTTGCAGCTTTTGAAAGTGTTGGGCACCAGAAAACTCATGCATGTTGCCTATGAAGAATTTGAAAAGGTATTGAACAGAACTATATAAATGGAGACCAAGTCTGCACTTCTCATTTTACCCGAATAGCAAAGGCATTAATCCTGACTATACTAATGTATTTCGGCAAAGCAGAATTTCTAGCTTGGATCCTTTTCACTTTGGTTGCGCACATATTTTTTGAAGCACTGTAAGCAAAACACTCAAATTAAAAAAAAGAAACACCGAGTAACTAATCTTAAAAAACACCAACATAGCACATGGTGTCACTAACATATTTGTTGCTTAAGCTTGAATATAATAAATAATATTTTATGAAGGCAAAACAAATGGTTTACACACAAGAGCTCATTGTTGTCTTCTTCTCCAGGTGATGGTGGCTTGCTTCGAAGTATTCCAGACCTGGGAAGATGAGTATGAGAAACTCCAGGTTCTCCTGAGGGACATAGTAAAGAGGAAGCGAGAGGAAAACTTGAAGATGGTGTGGCGCCTTAGTCCCGCCCACAAGAAGCTCTATTCGCGTCTGGATCACATGAGGCGTTTCAGGAGGCAGCATGAGCAGCTGAGGGCCGTCATTGTCCGTGTCCTGAGACCTCAGGTAAGCGTTTTCTGGTTATTTTTCCCCAAGAAAATCGGAATTAAGGTTGGAATTCTCTTTATTGTCGTTGATTACAACATGGTTCACATTGTTTAAGAGATGATTAAACGTGGCGTTCCAGGATAAACCTGTAAAAAAGAAAATTTTAAAAAATGAGATTTATAAAAAGCATATTAGGATTCAAGTTAATATATACAAAGTACAGTATTCGTGTATAGTGCGCACCTAATTGTTTATTGACATTTTGTAAAAAAAAACAAAAATGTTCTTTAACTTTTCTCAGCTCAAACTAAGCATTGTAAGTGACAAACATAGTTGAATATGTACGGCCATGATTAAAATCATTTATTGACGACATAAACCATGAACACATTACCCTATACAATTTACTTAATGTCCTTCATAGTCTGATGCACCATCAGATGAACCAAAGAGTGCAAAAATAAGGATAAAGATTAAGTTATAAATTTACGTTTTCCCCAACATATGCAAGATATTTTCTTAGTCATGTGTGCTTGTTTAGCGCGGGGAGGAGTCTTTAATAATGTTGGCTTTGTGCGGTAGTGCAACCCAGTAATGTACTCTAGACTGGGCAGAGAGCAGCCATTGATATTCTGGGGCTGTGTTGATTACATTAAGGCTCTTTTGTGTGTTGTGGTACACTAAGCATTCCCCACTGTGACGCAGTTTGTTAGTATTAATTCATTCAATCGCAGACGTTTTTCTTAAATGGGAAGTGCTGTAGCCAGCCAATCTTTGCCATTTTGACTGAGTTTTAAAGGGCTACAGAAAATTGTGTCCTGTAGCTATATAGGTATATACTTTACATCGAGAGAAAGCGAGAACCATCTTTCATTAGATAAAAAATGTTTTTCTAGATTTTACCATTCTTAAGTAAACAACAGTTGCTAAGTTCTTGAAATTACTCGTTTTCCAGAAAACTTCTGAGGAAAACAGCTTTTTGTGAAAGGATGCATTTCAAGCAGAACTTTCACTTCAGTGCTTTTTTTGCATTTGTGATACCTCCGATACCTAAACAATTCTTTCCATAAACAAAAGTGCACAGTGCTTGCAAAATAACAATTTATTACAGGAACACTAAACGATGCATGAACTTTTTAGCCCCCAATGTTTCCAATGACGTGATCACATGTTTTGAGTCACTCGAGACTGACCGCACACTCTCAATCTCTGGCTAGAGGAAGCAAAGCAACACGAGGAATTGGTTCGTCTCGATTTGTTTACAAAAATCAAAGGCACTCCAGCTATCTTGTGGCAATTTATCATACAGTAATCATTTACAGAGTCTTAGTAATTTCTGATGAGCAGGACCAAAGCTTTTATAATACTTTTTTGTAAATAAAACACATTTTTTTCATGTTTTGCCCATCATGGACAATGCTTCTGGAAACGTATTTATACGTTATGGCACTAAGAGTTAATTATGCACCTAATTTCTGAGGTTGTAGTGGTGGTCAAGCTCTTAAATTTTGACTCCTGTGAATTGACATTGATCATTGAATGATATAACTTTATGTTACACTGTGCATCTCCAGATCTCCGCAGTGCCCCAACATGCCCCGGGAGAGACAGTGGAGCCTCAAGACATGAAGGTAGCGGGAGTTCTTTTTGACGCAGCCGACGCCAACGCCATCGAGGAGGTCAACCTGGCCTACGAGAACGTGAAAGAAGTGGACGGCCTGGATGTGTCGAAGGAGGGCACGGAAGCTTGGGAAGCCGCCATGAAGCGCTATGACGAGCGCATTGACCGCGTGGAGACCCGCATCACCGCCCGCCTGCGCGACCAGCTGGGTACCGCCAAGAACGCTAATGAGATGTTCCGCATCTTCTCCCGCTTCAATGCGCTTTTTGTGCGCCCACACATCCGCGGCGCCATCCGAGAGTACCAGACGCAGCTTATTCAGCGCGTAAAGGATGACATAGAGTCGTTGCATGACAAGTTCAAGGTGCAATACCCGCAGAGCCAGGCATGCAAGATGAGCCACGTGCGAGACTTGCCTCCCGTGTCGGGCTCCATTATATGGGCCAAGCAGATCGACCGCCAGTTGACGGCCTACATGAAGAGAGTAGAAGATGTTCTTGGCAAGGGCTGGGAAAACCACGTGGAGGGACTCAAGCTGAAGCAGGACGGGGATAGCTTCAGGGCCAAGCTCAACACTCAAGAGATTTTTGACGACTGGGCACGGAAGGTACAGAGTCAGTGTGTGATATTGCATACATATGATTAAAAAACAAAACAAAAATACTTCCAGCCACTAACAGAATGTAAATTCAACCTAACCATAATGGTACATTATGTAATATCTGACCGCTAGATGGCACTGCATTGTCTAATGTGAACGAAAAGTAGTTCCAAATGAGCACAGCTTAACAGCAGGATGCCAGACAAACATGGCGGCAACTATTATGTATGGATTCCGCTATGTGAAAGAAATACAAATTTCTCCACCTGTTATATATATTGCAATGAACATTGGTATGGTAGTCTAGGTATAGTTGCCTATTATTGAAATCAATATTTTATTTTGACTACAGGTTTTTTGTACCACTAGAAGACACTAAATATTACACATGGTTTTTCAAGCAAAACTAAATTCTGTGATCTGCAATTGGTTAAATCGGGAAAGTAAAAAGATTGATCCCAAACGTTACTTAAATAATTTATTATACTTTTGGGTATTAGTAAATAAATAAATTAAGTCATGCATGTTTTTGTTTTTTTTAAATTATTGTATGTTAATTAAAAGAACACTGATCCAAAAAATGCTAACAAAGTTTTTTTAAAAATGTTCAGGCACTTAAAAATTGAAATCTACTACTCTTAAAAATAGCCTCGAGGATTGAAGCTAAAATAGTAAGCCACATCTGGTAGTCGGAGCTCAACTTTTCCCTTTTTTCTAAATCATTCTTTTTACCTTTCTCTCTCTCTCTCTCTCTCTAGGTGCAACAGCGTAATCTTGGAGTGTCCGGCCGCATCTTTACCATCGAAAGCACCCGCGCTCGAGGTCGCACGGGAAACATGCTGAAACTCAAAGTCAACTTCCTCCCAGAGATCATCACTCTGTCCAAAGAAGTGCGCAACCTCAAGTGGCTGAGCTTCCGTGTGCCCCTGGCTATTGTCAACAAAGCCCATCAAGCTAACCAGCTTTACCCATTCGCCATCTCCTTGATCGAAAGCGTGCGCACATATGAGCGCACTTGCGAGAAAGTTGAGGAAAGATCCTCCATCTCTTTACTAGTGGCAGGGTTGAAGAAAGAGGTCCAAGCCCTCATTACAGAGGGTATCACTCTGGTCTGGGAGTCCTACAAGCTCGATCCCTATGTCCAGAGGCTGGCTGAGACTGTCTTCAACTTTCAGGAGAAGGTTCAGACTAGTTTTTGATATATAAAAAAACAATCAGATTGATTGAGTTATTAATATTTACCATCCGTTGTTTCTAGGTGGATGACCTTTTGCTGATTGAAGAAAAAATAGATCTAGAGGTCCGTTCCCTGGATACATGTATGTTTGACCACAAGACCTTCTCGGACATTCTCAACCGTGTCCAAAAAGCCGTTGATGATCTTAACTTACACTCCTACTCCAATTTACCAATCTGGGTCAATAAGCTCGACATTGAGGTAGGTTGATTCTATTAATGCAGGCTAATACAGAGGAACTTGCATCTCAAAAGTGTTACATGCATTTTTTGGGAATTAAGATTTTAAATGGAGTACAGTAGACCCCTGTGATACAACACAAATCTGTTATTAGGTGGGGTTTGCAATGTGAAATTGCACATCTGGGGGATAGAAAGCTATGTTAGGTAGGTCTGGACCCCCTGTGCACCTGATGAAAACAATAAATAGACCAAACAATATTTCATAAGTACTACTTATGTAAAATATACATGCATATACTTAAAAAAAATAATAAATATACCTGAAAAGAAAACATATTTTTCTTTACATCTAGTGTTATTTGACCTTGTTGAGTGGAGTAACGGGCGGATGCAATGAGGGGGAGGAGATGGTAACAGCAGATTAAGCATGAAACCGAATTGATTTCTTGTTGATGCCATAAAGAGGGGCTGAGAAAGCATCTTATTCCACCCTGTAAAATGAAAACCCTGTGAGGCGAGGACACCATACCCCAGGGGTGTACTGTACTTAGACAAAGCCCATGCAGGTTCAGGGAGAAATTACATTTCATTGCTCCTTAATTTAACTTCTGAATTTATTTTTTTAAGATTGAGCGTATCCTGGGTGTACGTCTGCAAGCCGGACTCAAAGCCTGGACCCAGGTTCTCCGTGGCCAAGTGGAGGACAAAGCTGACGTCGACATGGACACAGAGGCTCCTCAAGTCAGTCATAAACCAGGTGGTGAGCCCAAAATCAAGGTCTGTATCACAAACAGTTATTTCATTCTAAAATTGTTGTTAAGGTCGGCGTACATAAAAAAATAATTTCTCTAGAATGTCGTCCATGAGCTGAGGATCACCAACCAGGTCATCTACCTGAATCCACCCATTGAAGACTGCCGCTACAAGCTCTACCAAGAGATGTTTTCTTGGAAGATGGTTATTCTTTCTCTTCCAAGAATCCAAAGCCAGAGATACCAGGCATGGAACATTATTGATATATGTCCCCACTGAAGCCAGTTAAAAATTTCACATTATTAATTGAATTTATCTTCACTAGGTTGGGGTACACTATGAGTTATCCGAGGAGGAGAAATTCTACCGCAATGCCCTGACCAGGATGCCAGATGGGCCAGTCGCCTTGGAAGAGGCCTACAATGCAGTTGAAGACATAGTTGGCGAGGTTGAGCAGTACGTGAAGGTAAGTGTTCCTTGGCCTGAGTCATGTGAGAACTCAAACTAATTGTATTCACATTTTCAATTGTGCTCACATTTATCTAGGTGTGGCTCCAGTACCAGTGTTTGTGGGACATGCAAGCTGAGAACATCTATAATCGTTTGGGTGAGGACCTCAACAAGTGGCAAGCCCTTCTCGTCCAGATACGTAAAGCACGTGGGACCTTCGACAATGCAGAAACCCGAAAAGAGTTTGGACCAGCGGTTATTGACTATGGAAAAGTAGGGACAACAGTTTTGTGTGACATTTTCTTAAATGCTTAAATATTCCAGATATAATCCGTTTTTTTCATGCACTTTACAGGTACAGTCAAAGGTAAATTTGAAATATGACTCATGGCACAAAGAGGTCCTCAGCAAGTTTGGCCAGATGCTTGGTCAAAACATGCAGGACTTCCATGCCCAAATCTCTAAGGTAACCCTAAATTACACCTTTGTTTGGATTGCAAAGACAGAAATTACAATATCCATATTTACAACGGGGTTTTCTTTTGTCCTTTTAGTCCCGTCAAGACCTGGAACAACATTCTGTGGACACAGCGAGTACGTCGGATGCAGTCAACTTCATCACATATGTCCAGACTCTAAAACGCAAAATCAAGCAGTTTGAGAAAAATGTGGACGTAAGTAGACAGTTGAACGTACGGTTTGTCGTGACAGCCTGATGGGGATTGGCTTCAATTGTTGTTCTTTGTGGGTTTGCAGTTGTTCCGCAATGGGCAGCGCTTGCTCGAAAAACAGAGATTCCAGTTCCCTCCATCATGGCTGTACATTGATAACATTGAGGGTGAATGGGGAGCTTTCAGTGACATCATGAAGCGCAAAGACACTGCAATCCAGCAACAGGTGGCCAACCTGCAGATGAAGATCGTCCAGGAGGACAAAGCTGTGGAAAACCGCACTACTGATCTGCTCAATGACTGGGAAAAGACAAAACCAGTCGCTGTAAGATTTTATTGACTATTGAGACGACACCCAACAGTCTTTTTTTTTTTTAATTAATTTACTCTCTGTCTGTCCCAGGGTAACCTCCGCCCTGAGGAGGCTCTTCAGTCTCTAACCATCTATGAAGGTAACTTCGGTCGTCTAAAGGTTGAACGAGAGAAGTGTGCCCGTGCAAAAGAAGCCCTGGAGCTCACTGACACCGGTCTGCTAAGCGGCAGTGAGGAGAGGGTTCAAGTAAGAAAAAGAAAATCTCCAAAAGCACCTTTTTTTTGGTGACCAGCTAAATTGTTCTTTCTGTTGCAGGTTGCACTGGAAGAGTTGCATGACCTGAAGGAGGTGTGGTCTGAGCTCTCCAAGGTGTGGGAGCAAATTGACCAGATGAAGGAGCAGCCATGGGTGTCTGTTCAACCTCGCAAGGTAATAAATAAATTTTAATTCAAAAGCCCTGTAAACAAAGAACATCGTAGCACTGACAAGTTCATTGATACGTGTTTGTAGCTACGTCAGAATCTAGATGGGCTTCTGAACCAACTGAAGAATTTCCAAGCAAGACTTCGACAGTATGCTTCCTATGAGTTTGTCCAGAGGCTTCTGAAGGGATATCTCAAGGTCAAAAAAGTTCTTCCACCTTAAATTTACACTATGAAAAATACAATTACATATTTAACCTAGTTGTTTTTAACAGGTTAACATGTTGGTGATAGAGCTGAAGTCTGAGGCTCTGAAAGACCGCCACTGGAAGCAGCTGATGAAGCGTCTTCACGTCAACTGGGTGCTGTCGGAATTGACCTTGGGTCAGATTTGGGATGTGGATTTGCAGAAGAATGAGATGGTTGTGAAAGATGTGCTCCTGGTGGCCCAGGGAGAGATGGCTCTGGAAGAGTTCCTCAAACAGGTGAACCTGCATTTGTCAATTGTTCAGTACAAAATACCCCTGGTATATAGTTGAAATCTGTTATGAGGTGGGGATTGCAAAGTCAAATTGCCGTATAGGAGTGGATAAAAACCTATGGTATTTAGGTCTGAACCACAGATAAAATTACTAGATTCAAAATGATGTATAGTAAGTACTACTTATGTGTAAAATATCTGCATATAAATGCATATGATTAAATAACATTTTAGAAAAATAAGTCTCATAAGGTGGGGACACTGTTACCTGGGGGTTTACTGTACTTTGAGGTTTGTTGGGTTTGACTTGCTTTGGCTTGTCTGCAGATCCGCGAGGTGTGGAACTCCTATGAGCTTGACTTGGTTAATTACCAGAACAAGTGTCGACTGATAAGAGGCTGGGATGACCTCTTTAACAAAGTCAAAGAACACATCAATAGCGTGTCTGCAATGAAGTTGTCTCCATACTACAAGGTAATATTTTAGTTATTCTGTCTCCTAAACTTCTAACATAACATTATTATTCTTTTTTGTTGTTTTATTCCTCCCACCTCAGGTGTTTGAGGAAGACGCGCTGAGCTGGGAAGACAAACTGAATCGCATTATGGCTCTGTTCGACGTTTGGATCGACGTCCAACGTCGATGGGTTTACCTTGAGGGCATCTTCACAGGCAGTGCCGACATCAAACACCTGCTTCCTGTCGAAACGCAGAGATTCCAGAGGTTTTTGATTCACCACCTTCATTTCATACCCATGGCTACCAGCATAAATGAAGGCTGACTCGTGTAAGTTTGATTTTACAGTATCAGCACTGAGTTCTTGGCTCTGATGAAGAAAGTGACCAAGTCTCCTCTGGTGATGGATGTGCTGAACATCCAAGGGGTACAAAGGTCATTGGAAAGACTTGCTGACCTTCTTGGAAAAATCCAGAAAGCACTTGGAGAATACTTGGAGAGGGAAAGATCCTCGTTTCCAAGGTAAACTCACTCTACTGGTCTTTGATCAGGTGTAAGTCGTCTTTTATCATAATGAAGCACCATACAAATGGCAGAGCTACAAATGGGAACTAACATTTTTTAATCGATTAGTGTGAATCTGGCTAGGCTGTTGATTAAATAGTTCCTGCAATTTCACCTACATCCAGTAGGTAAAAAGATTATGCTAAAAACAACACAGACCAAAGCAATATGTTTTGCTTAACTGAGTTTAGCATGAGTTTAGCAAGTAGGTTAGCATTTTTAGATAGGTGAAGAGATGGAAAAATGGATCATAGATTGGAAAATACAATTTAGCAGTATTATTTTAATGGTTATTTTTCCAAATTGATGCCATGTAGCACTTCTTCACATAGCAAACCAGTTGACTGTATCAACAGCACCTCTTCTGTTTGTAGTCAATAAGTGCATTCAATTTTTTTCACAAATTGTATAAACCCACAAGTCCAACCCGCGTGACGACTAAATAAAAAAGATGACGACAAAATATAATTTGACCTGTTAAACCTTTTACTGACATGCCTCAGTTTTGCTTAAATGTAATGTCCATTGCAGATTCTACTTTGTGGGAGATGAGGATTTGCTGGAGATCATTGGCAACAGCAAAAACGTGGCCAAACTGCAAAAGCATTTCAAGAAGATGTTTGCCGGCGTCTCCAGCATCTTGCTGAATGATGACAACACAGAAGTGTTGGGAATATCATCCCGCGAGGGCGAGGAAGTAGTCTACAAGACGCCCGTCTCCATCACCGAGCACCCCAAAATTAATGAATGGCTCACACTGGTGGAAAAGGAAATGAGGGTGACGCTTGCCAAACTGCTGGCTGAGTCCGTCACAGAGGTCACGGGATTCAACAAGGGAACAGCTATTGACCTCAACCAGTATATCACTTGGATTGATCGTTATCAGGTTCGATATTGTTCTGTTTGAATGATTTGTTAGAAATAGAATTTTCGACATTAATGGATTGTCAAATATTTTATGCGTCTGTATTTTTTGATCTCCACAGGCCCAGTTGGTTGTGCTGTCCACTCAGATTGCCTGGTCTGAAAATATCGAGTCAGCCTTGACCACAGTTTCGGGTGGTGGGGATATGAGCCCTGTTCAGGGTGTGCTGTCGAATGTGGAGGCCACGCTTAACGTGCTGGCTGACACTGTGCTGATGGAGCAACCACCACTTCGCAGGAGAAAACTAGAACATCTGGTGAGCAATTAATACACATTAAAAAAAAATTGACTTTGACATTTCTAAATTTCTGTCGCATACCTTTTACAAAATCCATATACAGTAGCCTCACGTGATACAACATGAATCCATCGTGAGGTGGGGATTGTATTACAATGGGAAATTGCCATATTTTGGTGTGATCTTGGCACCCGGTACCCCAGATAAAAATGTTAAAATAACAAAATGAGGTATAGTAAACACAACTTACTTCCAAGTGTTAATGATTTAAATAACATGTAAAGAAAACGTTGCAACCTCTTTACAAAGCACACGAGATTTCAAAATTAAGAAAGCCAAACAGTATTGTGAGAATTTTTTCAGTAGCTTTTTTTAATGTCGTGACACAAACCAATGGCAGACCAGCATCTTACGACATCAACCAATAGCAGACTGGCATCTTGGAGACATAACTTGTCCTACACAGGAACAGCTAAATGTTTGAATTTTTTCAACTCATTTGAGCACACAAAATAAGTAGTCGTTAATGTCTTATAGTAAGGGAAAATGCTGTAACAAGGGGCTGAAACCATCTTAATCCCAACCATATAGTAAGAAGGTTTTAAGGTGGGGTCGCATTATCCCTAGGAGCTACTATGGTAACAAATTTATAATGGAAATGGATTTATTTCCTGCCCCCTTTTGCTTCCCTCAGATCACCGAGCTGGTGCACCAACGTGACGTAACCAGGGCCATGATCAAGAACAAGATCGACAACCCCAAGTCCTTTGAGTGGCTCAGCCAAATGCGCTTCTACTTCGACCCCAAGCAAACAGATGCTTTGCAGCAGCTGTCCATCCAGATGGCCAACGCCAAGTTCAACTACGGTTTCGAATACTTGGGAGTCCAGGATAAGCTGGTCCAGACACCGCTGACGGACCGTTGCTACCTGACCATGACACAAGCGCTGGAGGCTCGCCTCGGAGGCTCACCCTTTGGTTTGTTTTCCTTTTATTTTGATGAAATGCATTTATTTACAGCTGAAATTCAACTGATCTCAATTGATCTGTTCTTTTGTAGGTCCTGCTGGTACAGGAAAGACAGAGTCTGTGAAAGCTTTGGGACACCAGCTTGGTCGCTTTGTCTTGGTCTTCAACTGCGATGAGACGTTTGACTTCCAGGTATGTTCCGAACTGTTTAACTAACATGAAAATTAATAAAGCATTAGTTTTTTTACTTACCGTATTTTCCGCACTATAAGGCGCACCTAAAAGCCTTTATTTTTTTCAAAAGCTGACCATGTGCCTTATAATATAGTGCGCCTTATATATGGATCAATATTAGGTCGCAAGGTCTTGCAACTAAGGCAAGCAGCCGCCGACTAGATTTTCCCCCGAAGGCGAAGAAGCCCGCGGTGTATGCTGTGATTTATATACCGGCGTTTCATTTCCTAACCAATGTGTCAATCATCATTTGAATCAGTCACTATTGGCTAAAGTTATTCGGAGGTAAAGGGGGCGTATCCTTTTTATCATTTACAGGCTCGCATAGGCTAAAGGGGTGAAATGTGAATCACACGTTGGGTTGCACTACGGCATAGAGAAAACATTTTTTACTAATCTGTATTTGTAAATATTTTACTCTCCTGGATTTACTACACTCACGGTTGTAAGAAGACCATGGTTACGTATCATTATTGAACGTGATGGCTGCAAGAGAATTTAGGTGAGCTATGCGGCTTTATATTTTCCTGGTATCTTGTTTTGGAACGATCTTGATGTTTCTGTGATGAGTCTATTTTTAAACTAAATTCAATTCACAGTGTTTATTGTCATATGCACAGTAAAGAACCCCGTTTCCCTGCACAATAAAATTCTTACTTTGCTGTCCACACAGTTGCCAGCAAAAAATAAAATGGAAACTAAGAAATGTTTGGCATTTCTTGAATCCCAAGACTTTAACCTTCCGAATGATATTTGGAACGATGCATTTGAGTGATTGGTGACATCGTACAGACACTGTTTCCGTACATGTCTGAGACACGTATTTGCTTTTTTGCAAGCTTTCGGAATGTTAAGGGCGTAATAAGTTTGACTGAACTATCGGACTGTTTTGTCGACGTTCCCATTGTAGCGCCTTAATATCCGGTGCGCCTTATGTATGGAAAATATAGGACTAAAAACTATTTTTTTGGGGTTGCGCCCTATAACCCGGTGCGCCTTATAGTGCGGAAATATGGTAAATGTATATGGTATTAAACACAAACTTTTTTCCTCTTCTTCTTTTTAGGCCATGGGTCGTATCTTTGTGGGATTATGTCAGGTTGGTGCTTGGGGCTGCTTTGACGAGTTCAATCGTCTGGAAGAGAGAATGCTGTCTGCCGTCTCCCAGCAAGTCCAATACATCCAAGTGGCCTTGAGGGAACACAGCAACCCCAACAGAGACAGGAGTATGTAAAAATCCATAACTCATAATGAAGAATGGAGACAGCTTGAATTCGGACAGCTATAAAGCCTATTTCTTGTCTTCATTCTAGGTGTGCCTGTCACCACTGAACTCCTCAATAAGCAGGTGAAGGTGAGCCCAGACATGGCCGTCTTCATCACCATGAATCCCGGCTACGCAGGGCGCTCAAACCTGCCCGACAACTTGAAAAAGCTTTTCCGTAGCTTGGCCATGACCAAGCCAGATCGCCAGCTCATCGCCCAGGTCATGCTCTATTCCCAAGGCTTTCGCACAGCCGAAATCCTCGCCAAGAAGATCGTTCCCTTCTTCAAGTAAGAAAAGCTTTTTTTTTCAAATCCCATTCCAAAGAACTCTGTTATTAATTTCCCCCTTGCATTTCAGGCTTTGTGATGAGCAACTGTCATCCCAGAGTCACTATGATTTCGGGCTCCGAGCTCTGAAAAGCGTGCTTATAAGCGCTGGTAATGTCAAGCGTGAACGTATCCAGAGAATCAAAAGGGAGAAGCTTGAACGCGGGGAGGTTGTTGACGAGAATGATATTGCAGAGAACCTCCCTGAACAAGAGGTGAGGGTGTTATTTTTCCCAGCTTTTCCAGCTAAAGTACCAATTATGATATCAGTGTTGATGTCAGTCTCTTTGCTTCTCTTGTAGATTCTCATTCAGAGTGTGTGTGAGACCATGGTTCCCAAACTGGTGGCAGAAGACATTCCTCTTCTGTTCAGCCTTCTGTCTGACGTCTTCCCTGGTGTTCAATACATGCGTGGCGAGATGACTGCACTGAGGGAGGAGTTGAAAAAGGTCTGCAGGGAGATGTATCTCACCTATGGTGACGGTGACGATGTGGGCAGCATGTGGGTGGAGAAGGTAAGTGCAGAACTATTGGCTGTACTTTGTTAGTGTTCTAGCCTTGGTATTAGGGAATCAATGCACAAACTTGGGTCAAAACAGAGCAATTCTCAGAGAAATGCCTGCGGTCGTCCCCTCTTCAATTCAGAACCAACAAAGACCACACAACTCAAGTTTGATTAATGCATGTGGGGGGAGCGGTAACTGTACTTACTCTCTTGTCCGTTTGGCAGATCCTATCACATTGTTTGCCAAAGTTACCCTCATATGCAACAGACATCTAGCCTCACAGTGGTTTAATGGGAAGCAGTATATTTTAATATAATGACACTGTCTGTTGTGTAACCATCATAAAACAAACACTTAGGGGAAGTAAAAATAAATTCTAATCACAATTATGGTCGGACACTGTCCGCGTTTTCAACGGTTTCTTGCAAAGACGGCTATTGGCATCCAAAAGTCCCAAATTAAATAAATACTAGCGACTGAAAAATATTTTAATCGAATAAATTTATAATAACTGTATTAAAATCCTTGGTGGTTGTATTCTGAAATTATGTAATTTAAATTTTTTTTTAGGTACTGCAGCTGTACCAGATCACACAGATCAACCATGGTCTCATGATGGTGGGACCTTCAGGGAGCGGAAAGACCATGGCGTGGAGGGTGCTCCTCAAGGCACTAGAAAGATTGGAGGGTGTTGAGGGCGTGGCTCACATCATTGACCCCAAAGCCATAAGTAAGGACCACTTGTATGGAACTCTGGATCCCAACACACGTGAATGGACGGACGGCTTGTTTACGCACATCCTCCGAAAGTGAGTGTGTGTGTTCATAATCAAATGTTTGGTTAGGTTGCAGGAAGTCCGCAAAACAATGACTAGCCTGGTGGAACATATTTGATGCACAAATCTTCACTTAAGTTTGCAGCCAGTCGCTTGATGATCATGTCAATAATGATCATTATTATGGCCATCATGGTCTCAATGGATTAGCCCTGTTTTCTCACTACCTCTGCCTTAGTCAAATGCAATTCAAGAGTAAGAGAGATAGGCACACTCGTAGACCTAAATTTATGCTTGTCATTTGTAAGTGATGATCAGATCTAAGGGATTTTCTGCGTCTTTTAATCTAGGATCATTGACAACGTAAGAGGAGAGTTGCAGAAGCGCCAGTGGATCATCTTTGACGGAGACGTTGACCCCGAGTGGGTTGAAAATCTCAACTCAGTCTTGGACGACAATAAGCTGCTCACACTGCCCAACGGAGAACGTCTGAGCCTGCCACCAAATGTAACAGAGATTCTTTTTGGCTTTTCTTTTTTCACTGCCATTTGAAGCTGATTTTAATCGTCCTGCATTCTCTCAAGGTGCGCGTGATGTTTGAGGTCCAGGACCTAAAGTATGCCACACTAGCCACAGTCTCCCGCTGTGGTATGGTGTGGTTCAGCGAGGATGTGCTCAGCACAGATATGATCTTCAACAACTTCCTGGCACGCTTCCGCAGCATCCCCCTGGACGAGGGAGAGGATGAAGCTCAGAGAAATAGGATAGGCACGGAGGAGGAAGAGGAGACTGCATCACCAATGTTGCAGGTAATTCTGTGATTTTACGATATTTTTGATGGTTACTTTTACTAAATTTTCCTTGTCCAATATAAGCTTTCACTGACGCCTCCCTTGACTGACAGATCCAGCGTGATGCTGCCACTATCCTGCAGCCGTACTTCACCTCCACCGGCCTGGTCATCAAGGCTTTGGAGCATGCTTCCAAGATTGAGCACATCATGGATTTTACCCGTTTGCGTTGCTTGGGATCTCTGTGTTCCATGCTACACCAGGCTTGTCGTAACGTGGCACTCTACAACAACAACCACCCTGACTTCCCAATGCCGATTGATCAGCTTGAGAGATATATGCAGGTTTGTTATCCATCAATTTGAAAAATAGTGTTTCTTTTTCATACCGTGATTTGTAAAGTCGAACCAATCGGAAAACTGCCTCTGTTTCCTGGGTTCTCATTAGAACATCCAAAAGAATTGTTAACATGTTCAGTATAAAAACAAATAACCCTGTATACATGCTATTTGCGAGCAATCCCATCAAGGGAGCAAGCACTAGCGACGTCGATACGCAAATGGACGTTGTTTCTGCATTTAACTTTTGACATTAATTCAAATACTGTGCTTGTTTGCTCCTTGCTTCAAAGGCGTGCTCCATTGCGTTGTTTTGTCAGTTTACAAGAAGCATAGACTTGCACTATATATGGATTGATACAACCGTGATTTAACACTAAATATGGATTTTTATTGACAGAAATATTTGATCTACGCCATTCTCTGGTCGTTCTCCGGCGACGGCCGTCTCAAGATGAGAGCCGAGCTTGGAGAATACATCCGTCGTATTACTACAGTGCCCCTTCCCACTGCTCCTAACATCCCCATCATTGACTATGAGGTAAAGATGCAAAAATCCCTTTTGAGGTCCACCCCTATCACATCAAATCAATGTTAAGTGTTCCCTATTCATAGATGAATATTCACTCGCTTTTCTTTCTGTTCAGGTTTCTATCACGGGTGAGTGGCAGTCTTGGCAGGGCAAGGTTCCCCAGATCGAGGTAGAAACCCACAAAGTGGCCTCCCCGGATGTGGTGGTTCCAACCTTGGACACCGTTCGCCATGAAGCTTTGCTCTACACTTGGCTTGCTGAACACAAACCACTTGTTCTGTGTGGACCCCCCGGCTCTGGAAAGACCATGACACTTTTCAGCGCCCTCAGGGCCCTGCCCGATATGGAGGTGAGAGTCTGTCCTATTACAGTGAAGAAATGTGCACACATTCCTTGGTGATGCACATACATTTTCCAATGGACCCGTAACCGTAATGAACATTTTTATTTATTTTCCAGGTTGTTGGTTTGAACTTCTCCAGCGCCACTACACCAGAACTGCTGCTCAAAACCTTTGACCACTACTGTGAATACCGTCGTACTCCCAATGGCGTGGTCCTTGCGCCCGTGCAGCTCGGCAAATGGTTGGTGTTGTTCTGTGACGAGATCAATCTTCCGGACATGGACAAATACGGCACACAACGAGTCATTTCCTTCTTAAGACAGGTACAAAAATAAATTTGCTATTAAAGCAAGGTAGAAGAACAATTCATATTTATCCCACTGTTAACGGCCCTGGTGTCATGGTAATTTTTGAAGATGGTGGAACATGGAGGGTTTTACCGCACCTCAGACCAGACTTGGGTCAAACTCGAGAGGATTCAGTTCGTGGGTGCTTGTAACCCGCCCACAGATCCTGGCCGAAAACCTCTCACACATAGGTATTAATAAGGGTTTTTTTCCCTGTACTTTGCCACCTGAACAAAATTTTAAAGCAAAAAGTCTCCATTGTTTATAGGTTCCTCCGTCATGTTCCTGTGGTATATGTCGATTACCCTGGCCCAGCTTCTCTTACTCAGATTTATGGCACATTCAACCGTGCAATGCTGCGCCTCATCCCATCTTTACGCACCTATGCAGAGCCTCTAACAGCTGCCATGGTTGAGTTCTACACCATGTCTCAGGTAAGCTACAAAGTACAATCGACCTCTGGGGATGTGGCAACCCTGCCTTAAAAACTTCAAAACAAATTAAGGGCATATTTTGAGGGTCTACTTTATTGTCTGTTTAACCAGCAAACGATAGAACCCAAAATACTCACTTTTTTAATGTGTCTGTTTTCAGGAGCGCTTCACCCAGGACACACAACCTCACTATATCTACTCTCCAAGAGAGATGACCCGCTGGGTTAGGGGTATTTTCGAGGCCTTGCGACCACTTGAGACCCTCCCAGTGGAGGGACTTATCCGCATATGGGCTCATGAGGCTCTGCGCCTCTTCCAGGATAGGTTAGTTGTCGTAAAAATGTATTCCATGCGTTTGTTTTTCTCCTTAAGTCAGTTTTTGAACTCTTCACATTTCTTAACCCATTTGTTTTTAGGCTGGTTGGTGATGATGAGAGAAGGTGGACGGATGAAAATATTGATATAGTTGCTCTCAAACACTTCCCCAACATTGACAAAGAAAAGGCTCTCAATAGACCCATCCTCTACAGCAACTGGCTTTCAAAGGTAAACAGGTTGATATATTTTTGGGAATGAGACACGGCAACAGAAATATCTTTTGGGGAAATTTAGGACTATATCCCAGTGGAGCAAGAGGAACTGAGGGACTATGTGAAGGCCCGTCTCAAGGTCTTCTATGAGGAGGAGCTGGATGTTCCGCTTGTCCTGTTCAATGAGGTGTTAGACCATGTTTTGAGAATTGATAGGTGAGTGAGCTACCTTTTTATAATTTATTAGAAAGGCCTTCATTTCACCAAAGTGCAATAGAATCCACTTTGGACTATTTAACTTTTATTTTCCAGAATCTTCCGCCAGCCACAGGGACATCTCCTACTTATTGGTGTGAGTGGAGCAGGGAAGACGACTCTGTCTCGCTTTGTTGCCTGGATGAACGGACTTAGCGTTTACCAAATCAAGGTTTACACAAGATTACTTTTTTTTCAGAAGTTGTATAATAATATATATATGTATGATTGTGTTCATATAAAATGTTTTGTGAATTCAGGTGCATAGGAAATATACTGGCGAGGACTTTGACGAGGATTTACGTACTGTCCTGCGTCGCTCCGGTTGTAAAAATGAAAAGATCGCCTTTATCATGGACGAGTCCAATGTGTTGGATTCTGGCTTCCTTGAGAGAATGAACACCCTGCTGGCTAATGGAGAGGTAACATCCATTTGCAACACTGATGACATTTCTTTGTGTTTTATTTTTGATTACCTAACGAGATGAAATCCACAGGTTCCTGGTTTGTTTGAGGGAGACGAGTATGCCACCCTAATGACACAGTGTAAAGAGGGTGCTCAGAAGGAGGGGCTGATGCTGGACACCCACGAGGAGCTCTACAAGTGGTTTACCAGCCAGGTTATAAGAAACCTCCATGTTGTTTTCACCATGAACCCCTCATCAGAGGGTCTGAAGGACAGGGCTGCCACATCTCCAGCCCTCTTCAACAGGTATACTGATTTAAATATGTTAATAAATGCACTTTGGTGATTCATGTATAATGATAAATACTTGCCTTAGGTGTGTGCTGAACTGGTTTGGAGACTGGTCCACTGAGGCTCTTTACCAGGTGGGCAAGGAGTTTACCAGCAAAATGGACCTGGAGAAACCCAACTACAAGGTCCCGGACTACATGCCCATTGTCTATGACAAACTTCCCCAGCCACCGTCTCACAGGGAGGCCATAGTCAATGGCTGTGTATTTGTACACCAGACACTTCACCAGGTAAGCAATAGCTTAATTTGTCTCCTACTACATACACGAGCAGGCAAAAGGAGTTACTTTACTGCATTACACTTGACACAGGCCAACAACCGTCTGGCTAAGCGAGGTGGTCACACAATGGCCATCACTCCCCGTCACTACTTGGACTTCATCAACCAGTATGCTAACTTGTTCAACGAGAAACGCAGTGAGCTGGAGGAGCAACAGATGCATCTCAACGTCGGTCTCCGTAAAATCAAGGAAACGGTCGATCAGGTAAGAAGTCTCTTCAAATTTACAAGTTAGTTATTGTTCTTGTCTGTGCAATGTTAATGGCATGTTTTCATTTGAAGGTCGAGGAGCTTCGTCGAGACCTTCGAATCAAGAGCCAGGAGCTTGAAGCCAAGAACGACGCTGCCAATGATAAACTGAAAAAAATGATTAAAGACCAGCAGGAGGCTGAGAAGAAAAAGGTCAAATTAAGAAACTCTAATGTTAATCTGTGTAATAAATGGTCAATATCTGATATCTTGACTCCTCTTGATTCTAGGTGATGAGCCAGGAGATCCAGGAAGCTGTGTACAAGCAGCAGGAAGTGATAAAGGATAAACAGCTGAGCGTTAAACAAGACTTAGACCAGGTGGAGCCAGCTGTCATTGAGGCACAGAATGGTATGTGTAGTTCACCTTGTCATTGCACTTACACTTCAAGCACATAGGCGAGGGTGGGTATGAACTAAAGTTGAACTATTTGTGGGTAATATTATTTTTTGTTTCAATTGAGTAAAATATGGTTAATTCCCTAAAGTAAAATCTGTGGTTGGTAATCACTGTTCTAATGGTTATCTCCATCCTCACTTTTTATTTTATTTTAATTCACATTACTGTACATGTGATATCATTAGCCGTTAAGTCCATTAAGAAGCAGCACCTGGTGGAGGTGCGTTCCATGGCCAACCCCCCTGCGGCAGTCAAACTGGCCCTGGAGTCCATCTGCTTGCTCCTGGGCGAGAGCACTACAGACTGGAAGCAAATCCGCTCCATCATCATGAAGGAGAACTTCATTCCCACGATTGTTAACTTTTCTGCTGATGAGATCAGGTGAAAAAAGATTTTATTGAAACTTCCCTAAACTGTTATCTCTTTTATTTCTCCCCTTGTTCCCCTCCCTTCCTTTCCAAACACACACGCACATTTCATCTATCTAGCTGTGAGCTCAATTAAACGACAACATCTAGTAGAAATGCGGACTATGACCAATCCCCCTGCAGCAGTCAAACTGGCCCTGGAGTCCATCTGTCTTTTGCTTGGCGAGGAGACGAGTGATTGGAAAAAAATCAGACAAGTTATTATCAGGGATAATTTCATCAGCAGCATAGTCAACTTTTCCTCTGAGGAAATGAGGTACAGATCGGTGTCCTTGCGTCTGTCCAGCTCTTCTCAGATGAACACAATCAGTCAATCAGCACCCAAATCAAGTGATATCATTCAAATAAAAATGTGGGAAATTATGAATGAAAAACTGAGATAATCCACCTCAGTATTTTATTTCATGTGCTCATCCTCCTAAGAATATTACGCTAATTTGCGTACTTTTCCAATAGTTTGTGATTTCTATAGACTATCTTCAAATAGTGGTTTCTACTCTTAAAGTTATGGTAAATATGTTTCAATAAATGAAAGTACCTTCTGTGGTTGAGTTGTTAAACACGAACGGCTACTATTTATGGAGATGTTACTTACTTTATTTTGTGATAAGTTGGTCTCAAACCCACTGTTTTATTTTTTTGTTTAGTGACTCCATCCGTGAAAAGATGAAGAAGAACTACATGTCCAACCCAGGCTATAATTACGACCAAGTCAACCGTGCCTCGCTTGCTTGTGGGCCTATGGTGAAATGGGCCATTGCTCAGGTAATAAAAACAAAAGTATTGATTTTAACAAGACCGGCTTAAAGAAATGTGTCCTTAATATAAGATCACTGTCTTTCTTTAGCTCAACTATGCCGACATGCTGAAACGTGTGGAGCCCCTTCGTAACGAACTCCAGAAGCTGGAAGACGACGCCACGGACAACAAGACAAAAGCAGAAGAGGTGGAGCAGATGATCCGCGACCTGGAGGCTAGCATCGCCCGCTACAAGGAGGAGTATGCCGTCCTTATCTCTGAGGCCCAGGCTATCAAGGCTGACCTGGCTGCTGTTGAGGCCAAGGTGATGTATATATTTAATTTTAACAACCCACCAAAATCAAAATATGCGGCCAGATTCGAAAATGTCACACGCTCGGCTAAAAAACAAAAAGGAAACACTGGTAAGAAAAATTGTTTGCTCTGACTTGCTATAAAAGGTACATAATTTTATTTGACAAAACAGGCATATTACTGGATAACAATTTTAGGTATCTCACTTCTTAAATTATAATATTAAAAAAATGAGGCAGTTAAGTATTTAAATAAAATCCAGGCAGACAACAAAGTGGAACAGAAAAGAAAAAAATCTCTTTTTGGGTAATTTAGATTTCAATTAACAGGAGGGAGTGATATTGACAAGAAAACAGGAGTATCAGGGAATTGACAATGATGGTGATGACTCTGCAGAAGTAAGAGCAGTCTAATGCAAAAAAAGTAAGTTAGCCCTGTAGTGTTGGCATGTAAACATTAACCTAGAGAGACAAAAACTTTGTGGATAGTATCTTATTGGTTAAAGCTTGAAAGAGCTCATTTTTTTACCTCCATCTTTCCTTTCTGTGTGCAAAATTAAAAGATAAGCAGCCGCATCGTGCACGCGCTCACCCCTAAATAAAAGCCAGCTTCAGATGGCTCGCCTCTCCTTAGAAGTGATGTATCATATCATCGTTTCAGTATTACTTTCTCTTTTGGACGAAACCAGAAATATGGCGCATCCCCCTAAATATGTGTCAGCCCCCTTCCTGGTCTGCCCGTTCTTTTATTAATTGTAATTTTTAAAATCCTTTAGGTGAACCGCAGCACGGCCCTCCTAAAGAGTCTCTCAGCAGAAAGGGAGCGCTGGGAAAAGACGAGCGAGACATTCAAGAACCAGATGTCTACCATTGCCGGAGATTGTCTGCTTTCGGCGGCCTTCATCACGTACGCTGGCTACTTTGAGCAACAGATGAGGCAGAACTTGTTCACGACTTGGTCTCATCACTTGCAGCAAGCCAATATACAGGTATGGTCTTGGAACATGCACGAGGTGATATCATTTGAGAAACTTGAAGTAATTACCTTATTTAAAACAATTGAACGTTTGTATTTCTCTTAACTTGATGTCTTCAAATATGGGTTGTAGTAAACATGCCCTATCACATACATTTTTGTTTCTCAGTTCCGTACCGACATTGCCAGAACTGAGTACCTCTCCAATGCGGACGAGAGACTCCGCTGGCAGGCCAACTCTCTTCCAGCGGATGATCTCTGTACAGAAAATGCCATCATGCTCAAGAGATTCAACAGGTCAGTTTCAAAAATTGAAATCTGTTTGTGTGTGTGTGTGTGTGTGTGTGTGTGTGTGTGTGTGTGTGTGTGTGTGTGTGTACCCACCACAATTGAAAAAAATATAATCCTAATATCTTTCACCAGGTACCCGTTGATCATTGACCCATCTGGCCAAGCCACGGAGTTCATTATGAATGAGTATAAAGACCGCAAGATTACCCGCACCAGCTTCTTGGACGACGCATTCAGGAAGAACTTGGAGAGTGCTCTGCGTTTTGGAAACCCGCTGCTGGTTCAGGTATTACCATTGAGGGATTAATTGTAGGTGTTTTTGGTTAGGTTGATGCTGGCATCATAATTTTAATTCATTTTATCTTTTAATTTGTGTTATTATTGTTTTTGAAGGACGTTGAAAGTTATGACCCAATCCTGAACCCAGTGTTGAACCGGGAAGTTCGCCGAACCGGCGGCCGCGTCCTTATTACTTTAGGAGACCAGGATATCGATCTGTCACCTTCATTTGTCATCTTCCTCTCCACGCGAGATCCAACAGTAAGGATGCTTAATACAGTCATGACAAAATCATAGCTCCTTTACGATCGTGCTCTCTACCTGGCTATTGCTCTGCTTATGAGTCTCGCTAGCTATCGCTGTCTTTAGCTAATTATTTATCTCATAAAATCCTGTTTTTCTGCAGGGTTTCTCCAAACATGATTCTTATCAGTTTTTTTACCCCCAAAACAGGTCGAGTTCCCACCGGACTTATGTTCCCGTGTGACATTTGTCAATTTCACGGTGACTCGCAGCAGCCTGCAGAGCCAGTGTCTCAACGAGGTGCTCAAAGCAGAAAGGCCCGACGTGGACGAGAAACGCTCAGACCTCCTTAAACTGCAGGGTACACGACTGCATCAAGTAGCAAACATGGGCTTTCGAAAAATATACAAACATACTTCTGTTTTGGTCATTTAGGTGAGTTCCAGCTTCGTCTGCGACAGCTGGAGAAATCCCTCCTGCAGGCCCTCAACGAGGTAAAGGGACGGATCTTGGACGACGACACCATCATCACCACGCTAGAAAACTTAAAGAAGGAAGCTGCAGAGGTGACCAGGAAGGTGGAGGAGACAGATATAATCATGGCTGAGGTGGAGGCAGTGTCGCAGCAGTATCTGTCCTTGTCTTCAGCTTGCAGCAGCATCTATTTCACCATGGAAGCTCTCAACCAGGTCTGAACATGGCCTCAGTCTCTTACTAACATTTAACGCATCCTAGATACAACTGTGGTGTTTTGTTTTTCCAGATCCACTTCCTCTACCAATATTCCTTGCACTTTTTCCTGGACACATACCACACCGTACTGTATGAAAACACTAACCTCAAGAACATCAGTGATCATACGCAAAGACTCGCTGTCATCACTAAAGACCTCTTCCAGGTACAGCGTTAAAAGAATCCAACTTCTTGTTTCCAAAATACATGGAATGTTTGTATTTCTAGGTGGCATTCAACAGGATTGCAAGAGGAATGCTTCACCAAGACCACATCACATTTGCTATGCTTCTGGCTAAGATCAGCCTCAAGGGAATGACCAGGTCAGTACTACTAATATACAATTAATAACGGTAATAACACTAGCATGCTATAGCTTTCTGCTGTTTCAATTTAAAAGCTAAATATCCCCTGATGGTGCTAATCTCTTCTTCTCAGCGAGCCCTCGTACGATGCAGAGTTCCAACACTTCCTTCGTGGCAATGAAATTGTGCTTACTGGCACATCCCTGCCCAAAGTAAAGGGTCTGACCACAGAGCAGAGTGAGGCCATGGTCCGCTTGGGTCGCGTCCCAGCATTCAAGGACTTAGTGACTAAAATTCAGTCTGATGAGGTGAGGAAGAAGTTTCATTTCTCTTGTGGAATTTATTCTGTGTTTTTAAGTGATGGTTTCTGGTTTTTGTCACCTCAGCAAATCTTTATGTGGTTGGAGAGTAACACTCCAGAACTTGCTGTTCCCTACCTGTGGGCGGAGGAGAAGCAATCCAGTAAATATTGCAACACAAGCTCTTGTTCAAATGAGTTACTTTGTGTGTACTTAAAATTCTCCCTTCATTCCCAGCTCCTATTGGCCAAGCAGTGCATCAGTTGCTGTTGATCCAGACCTTCCGTCCAGACCGTCTGCTGGCTATGTCACACATCTTTGTGGCAAAGGTGCTGGGAGAAGCTTTCATGAGCATCATCGAGCAGCCTATTGACCTGGCTAACATCGTGGATACTGAGGTACTCATACTTTCCAAGGACAATAGTGCTTCAGCTTTCGAATGCCTTCACCCTCCAAAATGTTCGCGAACAATTGCTTTTGATAAAACTTCAGATTTTGAACGACCCGCATCCAGCCAAGAATGCGACCAAGTAGAGCCTATGATAACAGATTAATGAGTTTACCATTATTTCTTTTGGAAAAATAGTTTCAGACCTCGACCGTCAACCTGGAATATATTAGGTTTGAAAGCTAGAACACCGCTCAATAATAGTTGTACTATGTCTATCGTGTTGATTTTTGGGATGTTTTTTTTGTACAGGTGAAGCCTAGCACACCAGTGCTCATGTGCTCTGTCCCGGGTTACGATGCCAGCGGCCTGGTTCGAGATTTGGCTGCCGAGCAGAACAAGCAAATCACTTCCATTTCTATTGGTAAGGGCTATACTGTACACGCTTTGTGGTGTTTCACTGATTGAAAAAACACATCTTGCATCAAGCATTTGAATTCTTGTCATTTACACCTATCACTCAAAAGTTGCTCGCGATCTTCACCCAGCGTAGTCTTCTGACTTCACACTTGATTGCTTTTTATCAAAGCAAATCAGATTTGAAAGAAGTCAATATTGTCCTTTTTTGAATGAATTGACGCCGATTGCCACGTTTCATCAGGTTCGGCCGAGGGCTTTAACAAGGCCGACAGAGACATCAACACTGCCGTCAAATCGGGCAGGTGGGTGATGTTGGAGAACGTCCACCTTGCCCCTGGCTGGCTGATGCAGCTGGAGAAGAAGCTTCATTCCATGCAGCCTCATGCCAGCTTTAGGCTTTTCTTGACCATGGAGATCAATCCCAAGGTATCACACTCAGCCACTGTTGACTATGAAATATACATGGAAGTGAAATGTTTAAGCTTACTGGATATCTCAATCTAGCTATTTGGCTTTTACAGTCAACAGTGATTTCTGCCTTCTCATAGATTTGAACAGAAGACGGTGCAAGCAACTTAAGATTTATCCATTACATCCATATTTCTCCTCTGTTAGGTTCCTGTGAATCTGCTACGTGCCGGTCGTATCTTTGTGTTCGAGCCCCCTCCTGGTGTCAAGGCCAACATGTTGCGCACCTTCAGCAGCATCCCAGTTGCTCGCATGTGCAAGGTACCACATTCACACATTTTAAACACTTCCTAATTTCTTGGGATGCATGCTTATTATCGGGTAGATAATTGAACTGATAACAGACAACTTAGAGTCACAGTTATTGCCTGTTAGCTATATCATGTTGTTGTAATTGTAAATACAACAACAACAAATTAATTGTGTTTTTGCATGTGTTTTGCCTTTTTCCCCCCTAACTATAGCGCGCAATAAAAAAATATAGTCCTTGAGTAGTTCTCCAGAGGCTGTATTTTATCAGTATCAGTAAAAAAACAGCTATCGAGTATTGGTACAAATGACCATTAAATCTGATTTCATTTGTATTCATTAAATTTTTTTCCCTTTATTTTTCCACAGGCTCCCAATGAGCGTGCCCGGCTGTACTTCTTGCTAGCCTGGTTCCACGCCGTTATCCAAGAACGTTTGCGCTACGCACCACTTGGATGGTCCAAGAAGTACGAGTTTGGGGAGTCGGACCTTCGCTCTGCCTGTGATACTGTCGATACCTGGCTCGATGACACAGCAAAAGTTGGTGGAGATGCATGAAGGGCTTTCTCCGTAAGATTATCTCTTCGTACAGGATCTAAAACCTCACCGTTACATCTGCAGGGTCGTCAAAACATCGCCCCAGACAAGATCCCTTGGGCTGCGCTAAAGACCCTGATGGCGCAATCCATCTACGGTGGCCGCATCGACAACGAATTCGACCAGCGTCTGCTCAACACTTTCCTGGATCGCATCTTCACCAAGGGAAGCTTCGACAGCGAATTCAAACTGGCGCTTAAGGTGGATGGTCACAAAGACATCAAGATGCCTGATGGCATTCGGTCAGTCATTGTGCACACATTTCTGAACCGTCTCTGCATGTTTGCCGTTGCCCGTATGTGATGGGGTATTTTTCTCCATTTTTTTTCCTGTAGGCGTGAGGAGTTTATGCACTGGGTAGAGATGCTTCCAGACACTCAGACTCCTTCTTGGCTGGGATTGCCCAGCAATGCAGAAAAAGTCTTGCTCACCACTCAGGGTATGCTGCAGCACTCTATTCATTTGATCTAATAACGACACTAGGATGCCACAAATGCACTTTTCTAACATTTTGCTGTGCCTTGTTAACACAGTTTAGAAAACAATGAGTTGAATCATTTTTGTCTAGGGCCCTCATTTGATCTGTTGCTAATATGAAAACTTGAATTGCATTTCTGCTAGGGATGCACTGAAAGGAAGATTTGGGACCAAAACCAAATATTAAACATAGAAATCTATCCAAGTTAAGTTATCTATTTACTTACGGGTATATCACTGGATGCTTTTTTAAAGTTTTTCACATATTATATTCTCATAAAACACAAAAAAGACATTTAGACAACAAATTGATACATAAACTCTTATCTTTTTTTTTGTTAGATTTGTGTCTTTCGGCCAAAACTAAAAATGTACATTTGGTCACTTTTGGCAGCGAATTCAGTGCATCCCTAATTTCTACCATTTTCACACAACAATTCATTAACCATCTCCTTTCTATTTCCAGTGTATTAATATTCACTGACTACTTCATAATCCAAGCAGGAGGGATGATTGCACTTAACAGCGTCCTGTCATCGTGTTGTAGCCATCCGGCAGCTCTTTTATATTGTCGTCGCGCAGTTTGTTCCCCTCTAATCTTATTTACAAGTTTAAAGGAGTGTGTATCCTCACCCTCCAGCAGCTGTTTTTTCAGAGCCAACATGTCGCTTTGCTGAGTAATCATCCCCTCACCTACCCTCAATATAAGCTCACTTGTTATTAGGTAGACATTTCTAGCAGTGAGTTAAAAGCGGGTTGAACTGGTACACATTGAATGAGGTGCTGGAAAGTATGACAGGTTTTCTGCACTCTTTCAATCTCATTCAAATTCGAAATTACGAAATCGGTGTGCCTCATAATTAAGTGAGCTCCCCTTCTCGCACTGCAAATGCTTTCCCCCAACCCTCCTTTTTTAAGGTAATACCTGACTCTGTGTACAACTTGTATTTTAATATTAAAGCCTCAGTGTGTATAATGTAGCAGCCCCAAATGGTGCAAAAACACTTAATTCGTTGAAAAAAATAATATTATCTGCACCGCTTATCCTCAGTAGGGTCACGGGAGATCTGGAGCCCATCCCAGCCATGTTCAGGCAGTTGGCAGGGGACACCCTGGACTGGGTGCCAGCCAGTCCAGAGCAGACAGACAGACAATTTGCTCGCTCATTCACACCTAGGGACAATTTGGACCGGCCAATTAACCTGACATGCATGTTTTTGGAATGTGGGAGGAAACCGTAGTGCCTGGGGGAAACTCACACAAGCACAGGGAGAACATGTAAACTCCACACAGGAAGGGTTGATCTCATAACCTCAGAACTGTGGTGCGGACGCGCTAACCACTGCGCTGCCGTGCTGCCTAATAATAAAATGAATTCAAATAATCAAAATACTTCTCATAAATAAGCTTTTTTGTAGTCAAACTCTTTGAGGATTAGAGATTTGTAATTACAGTTCTAGACTTGAAAAAGTTGACATCCTTCTACTGTGGAAGCCTGAATTTTGCAAAGATAGCTTATCCCGGTGGTGCTTTTAGCACTTAACGGCCACTTGTCTTCCACAGCTGAGCCCTGCATATGATGTTTGCAGAGTTCTGTCATTCAAGCATATTCCACTTATCTCTGTTTCCTTCTCTAGCCACTCATGTTTCAAGATTGTCTTTATTGTCTTTAACATAACATGCCAATGAAGTTTTCTTTGCAATCATGGCGTACAATGTTTATAAAGTTTAAAAGGGATGGAGTAAAATATGTTACCACTGGGCTTTAAGCTATGGCTCACTAGACGCGATTGTTAGCTGTAAATACAGTTCACTCTTACAATCTTTTTACTGGCTTTTTTTAGTTGAATTGCCCTCAAAGTAGTTAGCTGCATACACTAGCGCTGAACAACTCCAGCTACTAGCTCTTTTGAGCTGCTCCAGGTTTATTTTTACCATTCGGTATATTAACACTGAATTAATGTCATATCATTGGTTGAAATTAATCCTCATGCAGGAAATTATGGAAGCAGGCTTCTAAATTTTGCCATTTGATATCTTTCAAGCTTCTGTAGTTTTTTGTTCCAATGCACACGCTTTTGCTGTATTCCAAGCATCAACAACCTCTAGTGGCTAACTATTAGACACTGTCACTTTATTTTGTGTCAGTCACAGAAAATGGAAGAATCACTTTTCAATGTTACACAAAATAAATGTCTTGCCTGAAGCCTTGTCATGTAATCCTTATTTGTTTGTTGTCAAAACTGAAGCTACCCCGGAGCCATCACGGAGAAGAGCTTTGTTTTCCACTTATTAATTTATCCCCCCCACCCGTGCTCTTGTGTCCCCCCTTTCCCCCCTGCTCACTTCCACCTCCTTTTCCTGGCTGGGCTGCGCAGGCACTGACATGATGGGTAAGATGCTGAAAATGCAGATGTTGGAGGATGAGGATGACCTCGCCTACGAGACGGAGAAGAAGGAACGCACTTCGTCCACCACCGACGCACAGCCAGCCTGGATGAGGACACTCCATTCCACTGCCGCCAACTGGCTGCAGCTCATGCCTCAAACCGTCAATCCCCTCAAACGCACGGTGGAGAACATCAAGGTAAAAGAACGCAACTCGCAGTTTTGGTTTTCACTCGTAGGGCAACGAGGTAAAGCTCCTGAAGGAATTGTCCCTGAGGTGTTTCTTACAACTTGGTTCTAATCCCGCTCGCTAGGACCCGCTTTTCCGCTTCTTTGAGCGTGAGGTGAAGATGGGCGGCAAGATGCTTCAGGAGGTGCGTCAGGATCTGTCTGATGTGGTGCTAGTGTGCCAGGGCAAGAAGAAGCAGACTAACTACTTGCGCACTCTGATCAGTGACTTGGTCAAAGGTAATCTACATGGTTTTTCCCTTAGACACACACACACCATTCAAAATAAGAGAATACAAGTTGAATTAGTTATAAACTGTCACAGGTATAACTCAAAATTATTACAAATATGATTTATTATAAAAACATTACTCAAAGGTGATCATACCCATGCAATAATTGAAATAAATGAATATAAATTAATATTGCTATGAGTGAAAGTGGTATCCAAACTAGAGTGTGCCTGTCGATTGAGGTTTCATTCAAATGTGCAAATAACTGATTTTTAAGTGACAGAAATTCTGAGTCGGCATTAAAAATTCAATTAAAACGAAACTCAATTAAGGTTTTTAGTTATTTGGAATATGGATAAAATATTGTTTTTATTTTCTTTTAAAATATTTGGCAGAGCAGCCAGTTGAAGACAAAAAATGAAGTGATTAGATTGTTTTTTTTTTTTTATCTTCCTATAGTCTCAATTTGATACGATGTTAATACATTGGGAGAATAGATATCCTATTTTTATAATGTGTTATCGAAAAATAAACATGCATATGTTTATATCTACGTTACATTTGTTTATTAAGACCATTTGATAATATCATGGCCCCTTTAAGCACCAAATGTTATAAAATTCATTGTTTTTCTTTTCCATGACATTTGACAAATATCTTGATAAATAAATGCATAAAAAAACAATTGCAAATACAGATAAATGCACGATAAAAAAAATTGATATTAAAAATTACATATACATTAGTGTTGTTTGTTTTCATTTTATGAAAAGAAAGTTTATGGAGGAGGGAACCACAAAGACACACTGGAACCAAATCATATTTGTATTTGTTTTAACTTTTTTTAAAAGGTTTTTGTTCAGCAGGCGGGATTAAAAAGTCATACGGGGCTGTATGTTGTCCACAGGCAGTAGTTTGCCCACCCCTGGTTTAATTTTAAATACTTTCCTGCATGTGAAATGTGGACAAATATCAAGGACATATGTGACTGCCTGTATACAGAGTACAGAGTATCATCTGAACAAATGACAAAAAAATGCATAGGCAAGATTTTGGTAATTTTTTTCCCTTGATCTTTAGTTTTTTTTCTTTTGTTAATCTAAGATCTCCTCTAAACAATCTTTGTCTTGTTTCCTGACTGCAGGCATCCTCCCTCGCAGCTGGTGCCGCTACACCGTGCCGGTTTCGATGACCGTCATCCAGTGGGTGGCCGACTTCAGCGAGCGCATCAAACAGCTGCAGCAAATCTCGCAAGGCGCGGCTAGCGGAGGCGCTAAGGAACTGAAGGTATGATGTCGTGTCACAAGTTAAGATTCTAAACCACAAGAGTTATCAACCCAACATAAACGCTTCCCAGAACATCCACGTTTGCCTGGGGAGCCTGTTTGTGCCCGAGGCCTACATCACTGCC